>NC_045436.1:4936336-5028079 GCF_002776525.5 Piliocolobus tephrosceles | reverse complement strand
AAGAAAGAAAGAAAGAAAGAAAGAAAGAAAGAAAGAAAGAAAGAAAGAAAGAAAGAAAGAAAGAAAGAGAAAGAAAGAAAGAGAAATTAAAATCTGCCTGAAGAATTGAGGCAAATATGTTAAAAGATAATTAGCAATATCAGATAGTGACTGATTCGAGATAAGAAAGCCCACCATTGGCCAAGGTAGTTACAGATGCTACTGGGAGGGTGCAACTGAGATTGCCTTTGGAAAGAGAAAGAAAGAGAGAGAGAGAGAGACGGAGATGGAGGCAGGGAGATGCTAACACAGGGGACGGCAGAATCAAAAGCAGGGGGTTAGAGCGATGTGACTGGCACAGACGGTTCTGGCTGGAGAGCAGGGGGCAGCCACTAAGAGTTTCTCACAAAACAGTGGCTGTGGGGCTCAAGGAAGATCCCTCTGGCAGCAGGGCACTGTATGACCTGGAACAGGGGAAGGAGCACCTTGTCTAGCAGCAAAACTGTTTTGAGAAAATCCCTCTAGAAAAGTGAAGGAAAGAAGTGAGACAATAACTGGCCACACTGCCACATGGAAGATGCAGTAAGATGTCTCTGACGGCTCTGGCCACATAGCCACTGCCCTACCTACTGGACTAAGGTGAAACATCACTGTCTGTCATACCCAAGGGCACCCCACTCCTCCGGCTGCACTTTTCTAATGAAATTGTCTGCAGAGCTCTGACACACAGGACAGATAAAGGCACAGCCGGGGGAAGGGGGCACAACCCACTCACATCCACTTGGCCTGGAAATGGGCTTCTGAGTTTCGGTGTTTTCCTGGAAGGAATTTTCAGCCAACAACAAAGAGATCAGGTCCAAGCTCCTTAGGCACACGTGACGCTTAAGGAAGGCTCTCTTTCCTTCCACTCCACCGCATGAAAATGCTCCACTCCCACACACAGGTGTGCATGTGGGCATTCCCTTGGCCTCCCCACCCCTATTTGCTTCGAGATTCTACTCAGGTGCCACCTCCAGGAAGCCCTCCTTGACTGAGCTCCCATAATCCTTCTGCTCTATGCCCACACTTACCACATGACAGAGAAAGCACTGGTGTTTAGGTCTGTCTTTCCTTATGTGGTACCTCAGAAGAGGGGCTGAGTCACTGTGCTTTGGCACCCCCACATAGCGTCTGACATATAGTAGGTGCTCAGCAAACATTTGTTGAACGAACTCATAAATATAGGAAAGAACCTACTTCTTGAAGAGATTCATTCTGCAGTTCTAGATTCATGATAAAATTCCATCAAAACAAACATTTTGATGTGTTCATTTGGGATGAAAAAAACTAAATGCTACAAAGTCCAGTCATAGTCCAGCTGTGGAGAATGCTGTTTTCCCCTTGAAAGACCACAAAACTCTAAAAAAGCCATCTTTATTTATTAAAAAAAAAAAAAGTCAGTAGCACAGGAATTGCGTCAACATGTCTTCTGGCCACAAGCAGGTATAAGAATAAATTCGATTTCTTCAAGCCAGATGCTTCCATTTTTCCAGGCCAGCTAGATCTACTAATCTGCTGAGTCACACCATAAGCTATACTTCCAAAAGAGCTGCTCATTTAAACTCAATTTCTGATACGCTTTGGCTGTGTCCCCACCCAAATCTCAACTTGAACTGTATCTCCCAGAATTCCCACGTGTTGTGGGAGGGAGCCAGGGGGAAGTAACTGAATCATGGCGGCTGGTCTTTCCCATGCTATTTTTGTGATAGTGAGTTTCATGAGATCTGATGGGTTTCTCACGGGTTTCTGCTTTTGCTTCTTCCTCATTTTTCTCTGGCTGCCACCATGTA
Organism: Piliocolobus tephrosceles; assembly: GCF_002776525.5. Lineage (NCBI taxonomy): Eukaryota > Metazoa > Chordata > Mammalia > Primates > Cercopithecidae > Piliocolobus > Piliocolobus tephrosceles. The sequence continues at coordinate 5,026,271 of NC_045436.1, read as the reverse complement.
AGAAGTGCCTTTCACCTCCTGCCACGATTCTGAGACCTCCCCAGCCATGTGAAACTGCAAGTCCAATTAAACCTCTTTTTCTTCCCAGTCTCAGGTATGTCTTTATCAGCAGTGTAAAAACAGACACTTTTACACACTGGTTTACAGAAACCGTGCTGGGCCTAGACCACCAATGACAGACTGCGCAAATGAAGGCTGGCTAGCGCTGAGAACTGTCCCCATCACCCATGGCATTTTAAACTCTGCAAACCAACCAGAAGGAAAGCCTCATACCTTTCAGAAAGGGAAAAAAAGGAGGCTGCTATTAACAAAAATGTTATCTAAATCTCTCTATAACTTATTAATGTCATTTTTCTAACCACAAAGGTGACTCTTAAAGTAAAAAGACTCCTTTGTTAGTTATCTAAGGATTTTGTTGGGGAACCTGGTTTAAAAACACTAAAATAATCCCCCCTCAAAAAGTGATTTCTCTTTTCTCTTAAAGGCAATTAAAAGGCCCTGGTTCAGGTTTTCTTTTCTTTTTTTTTTTTTTTTTGAGAGGGGGGTTTTTCCCTTGTTGCCCCGGCTGGTAGCTCACCACAACCTCTGCCTCTCAGATTCAAGCGATTCTCCTGCATCAGCCTCCTGAGTAGCTGGGATTATAGATGTGCGCCACCAGGCCTGGCTAATTTTGTATTTTTAGTAGAGATGGGGTTTCTCCATGTTGGTCAGGCTGGTCTGGAACTCCCGACCTCTGGTGACCCACCTGCCTCGGCCTCCCAAAGTATTGGGATTACAGGCGTGAGCCACCGTGCCCAGCCCTGGTTCAGGTTTTTGTATGTGTAACTTTCTAAGGTGTAACGCAAAGCTATACTTTTAGTAGCAATCAGATGACAAAATCTGGTCTCTAGCAGAAGTTAGGCTCTTACATTGGAGAATTCTCCAAATCATGCACAGCAAGTACCTACTGGGTCGTACCTCAGGTCTATTTTGAGCAAAGATGCCAATGAACTGATCTGGGGTGGCCGTGCAGCCCTTCTGGATCAGCGCTGAGCCTAGGCACTCCGCCATTTCTGCAACCTGAAATGGAGAGGAGAAAGTCAGAAATAGATTGGGCCCCAACTCCAGAAACAAAGCTGGCCAGAGGACAGGCTGACATCTCAGCCAGCACGCAATGCTGCACACAGAAGCGGAGAGGGAACACGCAGGCATTTCTTTATTGGTAGGTTTCTTGGTAAAACACAAGATTTTATTCACAAGAAATCAGAATTAAGAGGTTCCTTCTGCAAAGCAAATTAATCTTATCCCAACGCAGGGTTCCTTCTGCAAAGCAAATTAATCTTATCCCAACGGCTGCAGGTCACAGATAATTATATGGCAAGGCTTCTTACACATATTTTTCTATTTTAGTTTTATAAAATTATAAAAATAGTAGAGAGATGGATTTTTTTAATGTATAAAGTAGCCAAAACTTGTTTATTTGGTATAAACACAGAAACAGCAACTTTTCAGAGACCTATAAAAAATAAGAGCAAGCTATTATCCTGAAGTTCTACAATTCCGTTCTTAAGAACGTATTCTTAGGAAACAATTCAATCTCAGGAGGAGGTTTTTAAAAGCCTACATATAGGCTAGGCATGGTGGCTCACGCCTATAATCCCGGCGCTTTGGGAGGCCGAGGCAGGCAGATCACTTGAGGGAGCTCGAGGCCAGCCTGGCCAACATGGTAAAACCCCGTCTCTAATGAAAATACAAAAATTAGCCAGGCATGGTGGCGTGCACCTGTAGTCCCAGCTACTCAGGAGGCTGAGGTAGAGGAATTGCTTGAACCCAGGAGGTGGAGTCTGCAGCGCACTGAGATCATCCCACTGCACTCCAGCCTGGGTGACAGAGTGAGATTCCATCTCAACAACAAAAAAAAGCCTACGTATAAACATATGCAAATATTTCAAAATTATTGCATCAAAAATCTCTAGGGTAAAAAACCTAATCATGGCTGGTGATTAAGTAAATGATGGTAATCACTAAGAAAATGCTACATAGTTAGTTAATATTATAATTGTGAAAACTATATCAAACTTAGGACAATATTATAATGATAAGCAACACATGTAAATATAAAAATGCATATTATAATAACTAAGTAAAAATTGGTAGGTTTGCAAAATTCAGCAGGGTTATCCTATCTTCTCCCCGTTCCTACCCCAAATAAAATAAAATTTTTAAAAAATCTTAAACTTTGCAGTTCTTTTCTCTTTCTTTTTTTTTTTTTTTTTTTGAGATGGAGTCTCACTCTGTTGCCCAGGCTGGAGTGCAGGGGCGTGGTCTTGGCTCACTGCAACTTCCACCTCAAGGGTTCAAGGAATTCTCCCTGCCTCAGCCTCCAGAGTAGCTGGGATTACAGGCACCTGCTACTACATCCGGCTAATTTTTGTATTTTTCAGTAAAGACAGGGTTTTGCCATGTTGGCCAGGCTGGTCTTGAACTCCTGACCTCAGGTGATCTGCCCCCTCGGCCTCCCAAAGTGCTGGGATTATAGGCATGAGGCATACCGTGCCTGGCCTGCAGTTATTTTCTTTATTCTCAGTTGGCAAATTCTCAAGAGCACTCTTAAAGCATACCCATACCCACAGGAAGGAAGGCCACGCCTACTCCTGGCCTGGGACCCTACTGGTTCTGGGCCTTGGCACCATCCTGGCCCTGCCTATGGGGAACAGAGTGATCATGGTAAGGTGACAATAGGATGACACAAACAGGTTCATTACTACCCTCTCCTTCACAGATGAGTTCGAAAGTCTTGGTTGCATTTAAGGAATCAGAACCTGAGAAATACCTGCAATTGGATGCTACCTTGCTGGTAAATATGATGGAATAATACACGCACATTTATATTTCTAGATCGGTCATACATTCTTAAAAACAAAGAACAAAAAAAAATACAAACCCCTTTAAGGCCTTCCCAGTCACCAAAAGGTCATATTCATTGGATGATTGGAAAAAAAAAAAAAAAAAAGATTTGAATGTACAAATCCAAAATTGGCTTCGGTTTTGTATCGTCACCCGCGTCCAAATGCAGCGTGCAAGGCACAGATTCACACCTTCCGAAACCCCCAGTGACTTTCAATCTGCCTTGAAAACGCCAATCTGCGATGGATGTGTCTTCTCTCTTCCAGCCAATAAACAACAGAAGTAACCCAGGAGACACAGAGGACTCCATGATGCCTCAGGATCATCACACACCACACATGCACGTTCAATACACACAGGCTGTTCTTACACTTGTGAAAATGAGGGATCCTGGAAACTATTATTTACACAGGAAACTATTTGGCTCTGGTAGGACAGAATAAAAATGGGAAATCCTTCCAGTCATGTGAGCTACTGCTCCCAGCTCCTTCTACAGGGGAGGTGTGAGAAGTCGCTTCCCCATCTCTTGAGAGACAGACAAACACCTCTCAAGCAAAGCCTTCTGCATCCTGTCGACCCCAGAGGACGGACGGGGAGAAATCATGCACTTCACTGAGAACAATCAACACACTCTGCGGTTGCAGAGAACAATCCCTTCCACAGACACACTCCAAATACACCAGCCCCTAAACTGCCCTTCACACAAAACCCAGAAGAAGGAAGTGCATTTGTATTCAGGAATCCGCATGATTACCTGCCCCTAGAGCAGCAGAGGGGGAGCCAGGGGCCGGAGCCTTTCCTGGACAGCTGTGTGGAAGCAGCAGGCAGCAAGGCAGAGCTGGCATGTCTGGGGCACCTGCCTGTCCCGGGGTGCCGTGTGCACTGGGGAAGAGCCGTGGCATCCACATTCATTGTAATCATGACAGAAAAATAAACAAACAAACAGCAACGTCTTCCTACACTGCTACTACTGCCATTCATGAACTGCTGTTTCAACAGCTGTAGCCACTGATGGGTGGGGACTAGAGACTGACAAGGGTCACCACACTCAGATGCCAGCTTCCCTTGTGCTTATACAGTAACACAAGTGTCTTCCCCGAACATCTGTGTTCCTCCCTATGGCTGCCCTGGGGGTGTCACACAGGTGGTGAGTTGGCCAAGGACAGCTTTGAGGGTCAGTACCACGCACTAGGAAAGCCTACACAAGAGGCTGCAGGCCTTGCTTCTGGTCCTGGTTCTGCCACTAACCAGCTATGACCTTGGGTGAGTCACCTCTCTTCCTGAGATAGGTCCTCCTCATCTGTAAAATGAGGACATGTTTCTATGTTCCGGCTTCTGAGTTTTTCTAGTACCCCTCAAGTGGACAGGAATAATCCTATCCCACCAGGGGGACTGGGAGAGTTTCCAAAATTTTATCTTAAAAATTTTACTCAACTTCACAATGTATCCACATCAGCTTTGAAATACAGTGCTTTGAACCACTAGTGAAATTCCTTAACTTGTTCTCCCCAAACCTTTCTGTCAAGTTTCTCCTCAGATGCCCCATGCTTATGGCAAGGCTCTGAGCTGGTCCAGTACATACACTTTGGAGCAACCATCCAGCTCCAAGAATTCATATACGGAAGCATCCCTGCTTGCAAGAGGAGTCCACAGAGCCTGTTTCATACAAACTCACCTGTTTGTATGAAAGCCATTCATAGGGTTGGTCTGGTTTCCGAGAGCCTAAACAAGGGCCATTATCTAAAAAACAGAGAAAAAACAATGGATGGGCTGAACATACATACATATTCCCAGATTTTAATTTGTATCCCAGCCCCACGCTACTAAACATCAGCTAGACTCTACTTTAGTCCTCAGGTAAGAAATGGTGGCTTCAGATTGGAAATGTTTTCTCCCTCAGTTTTGGGCTGATTTGTTCTTTGCTGGTTTATTTCTGTTTTGTTTAAGTGGGGCAGGAGAGGGGGATGAGGGGAGAAATGGCAAAATCCAACTCTTAAGGGCACTTAATTTGTGATTCCTCTTTAACACCCTACTGCTTTAGACCATGTGTCAGCAGATGAGTGGTAAAGAGATCCTGCTGTAGTGGTAAAGGGATACCTTTTCAGAAGAGGTATTCATCAGAACTTTTCAAGAAGTCTAAAGCATTCTAACTCAGAATACGGAAAGGAAAATATAATTCTTTATGTGTCCAAATTTTGATGACCAAAGGTATCAAGAATTACCTGGAATCCTAGTTACATGGGTGAAGTCATGATTGCAGAAAAACAAAAACAAAGAAAAGATGCGAAATGAGGGGACGTGAAGTGGTATTTGTGAAGCAAAAGTCAGGAAATATCGAGATGTTTCCCGATTCCCATTGAGGTTTTGAAGAAGCAAAAGGGGACCATAGTGCATCTGGCTTTAGCACATTCGGTCTGAGTGTTCGTGAGGAGGCTCTGATTTGACGTGAGGACCTAAGGAAGTAGGACGGAAGGCAGGGCTGGCCCCATCACCACAGAGCATGCCCCAGACAACAACAGTGTGCTGCACAGGCAGATTCAGGAGTCAGCCGCGTGGCTGGGGAGGACGCAGGCCGGACACACTGACTTCTTTGCCATCCCTAAAAACAGTCCTGATGAAAACAGGGTTATTCTCGGACCCTCTCCAATTTACAGAGACTGTAACGAGGGCCATACAAGATGACTTCAATCAGATGTTATTTCCAGATGAGAAAAAAAAATTGCATTAGTCATATGAAATGATGCGATTTTATTCCTCAAAAACAGAGACGGGCACACTGCAGCCAAGGGCCAAATCAGGCCCACCACCTGTTTTTGTGGACACAGTGATAGTGGCACACAGCCACGCTGATTCATTTTTGTTCTGTGTGAGGCTGTAGTTGAGTAGTTGCAACCAAGACCATATGGCACCAAAGCCAAAAATATTTACTATCAGATTTTTTACAGAAAACGTATGCCAACTCCAGCTCTAGAACTAGTTGTTAAGCTGCAGGCTCACCGGGGGAACTTAATACTATACCCAGGCTCTATTATATCCAGGCTCTAGAATTTTTTATTCAACTGAATAGGGATGGGACCTGGGTCTCAGTATTTTTCAGAAGCTCCCTGATGGCACAAAAGTGCAGCTAGAGATGAAAGCCACTGAGAAGCAAGGAGCTCAATCTTTATAAATGGCTTCCTTGGTGCAGTTTTAAAGTACAAGGTTTAAAAAACTCTAGGCGGGCTTCTTCTATCATTCAACAAACTTCTGACTCCTTATCCAAATGCTGGGTCTTGCTCTTTTGTAGAAGTTTAACTCTACAGTAGCCTAAGAAAATCAAAGCTTAGAATAAAAAGATCCTCTGGGAAAAAAAAAAAAAAAAAAAGGAAGCAAATTGAGACCTGCAAAGCAGCTCCCTTCAATGAGTACAGATCAAGAAGACTGGACTCACTTCCCTTCACCGTCTCTGACACATCCATAGACTTTCATTTTCCAGGGGGAGCAAGCGACCAAAGAAAAGTTATGTGACTTGTCTTCAGATCAGGGGAGAGTCAAAAGCATAATGTAAGTCACCACACTCCTCGATGAATGTATATACACTTACATGTATACAGCAGGTCCTCAAATAATGGCATTTCATTTGCACGTTCTCCCCACATCTGTGTGGTTTTTCCTGGCAACTCTGGGTTCCTCCCACATCCCAAAGCTGTGCCTGTGAGGTGAACTGGTGCATCTCCACGGTCCTAGTGAGTGTGGGTGAGTGTGAATGTGAGTGGGTGTGAGTATGAGTCTCCCTACGATGGGAGGATGTGCTGGCCAGGGCAGTTCCCCCCTGGCATCCTGAGCTGCCCAGATGGGCTCCAGTCACCCATGACCCTGAACTGGAATAAACAGGTAAATATTTATCTTACTTGTTTGTATTAATTGTTCCTAAATGTATGTAGCACTCACATTTATTTCGATGTTTAATATAAGACGTGTGGTCTTTATTGAGAAGTTTGGTGATTTTTTGTGACTAGAAATATGCTGTGGGAATCTAACTCTTGTTCATATCAATTAGCCTACGAGAAAATTGGTTTCATTATAGTCGTTTTCAAGCTGCAGTTTCCAAGAACTGCACATGCTCTGTGATGGTGGTAAAGAACACGAACACAAACACACACACACACTGTTTCATGTGCCACATGTTAGGCTGATCCACCTGATGGATATTTACTATCATAGACAAATCCTGACCTTGACACCAACTTTGAAAATGTTCATAAATTAAAGAACACACAAGTAAGCTTGCTCTTCCTTTGTAATGGGCTTAATGCACCTGCTATGGGAACACTGGGACAAACTCGCCAAGCTGAGACATCCAGTTACCAGTGTCAAGCAAAAAACAATAGGCATGTTTATTTTTTTTGAGACACAGTCTCGCTGTGTCATCCAGGCTGGAGTGCAATGGTGCAATCTCGGCTCACTGCAACCTCCACCTCCCCAGTTCAAGCGATTCTCCTGCCTCAGCCTCCTGAGTAGCTGGGATTATGGACACGTGCCACCATGCCCAGCTATTTTTGTATTTTCAGTAGAGACGGAGTTTCACCATGTTGGTCAGGCTGGTCTCGAACTCCTGACCTCGTGATATGCCTGCGTCGGCCTCCCAAAATGCTGGGATTACAGGCGTGAGGACCACACCCAGCCAATAGGCACTTCTTGAGTCCATATTACATGCACCATATCGTGAGGGATAGAGCCAGCAATACCACATGGCTCCTGACCATAAAGGGATTACAATCTAGCTAGCAGTGGCCCAAATAAAAGCTAAGCATCAGAGGATTTAAATAACAAAGCACAGATTCCAAGACCATTTTTAGAGAAGTACCTGGTATAAGCAAAAATGAAGTGGCTAAAAGAGAAAGAGGGGTGGAGAAACCAGAGGTACTCCCTCCTTCACTGAGGATGAATTAGTATCACGCGTTGTGCGTGCTTCATACTTACTCCTTTTGATCATGGTGATTTATAGGGTGTCTTCACTGGGGCGGGGATGCTTGCATGTGTCATCTTGCTAAGAGTTAACAGAAAGGCTAGGACCAAACCTGTGTGTCAGGCACTGTCAATGCTGTGAAAAGAGATGACTGACAGTCACCCTGTTCTCAAGGAGCTCAGGCTGGGGGGGGCAGAATGCCAGGTGAACACCTCTGTGCCATCAGGGCTTATGCAGAAGGAACACAATGTGCTGGGAGGGAAAGGGAAGAAACGCCTCACTGGGAGGTAGGGGATGAAAATGATAGACTAGGAAGGTTTCAGAGAAAAGGTGAAACGCAGTGAGTTTTAAAAGATTAAAGAATACATATCAAGCATCCAGGCTGGGGGTAGAAAGAGGCTTTACGATCAAGGGAAAAAAGTGCACGGCCGGGCATGGTGGCTCAGGCCTGTAATCCCAGTATTTTGGGAGGCCGAGATGGGTGGATCACCTGAGGTGGGGAGTTTGAGACCAGCCTGACCAACATGGAGAAACCCCGTCTCTATTAAAAAATACGCAATTAGCTGGGCATGGTGGTGCATGCCTGTAATCCCAGCTACTCGGGAGGCTGAGGCAGGAGAATCACTTGAACCTGGGAGGTGTAGGCTGCAGTGAGCCTAGATCACGCCATTGCACTCTAGCCTGGGCAACAAGAGCAAAACTCCATCTCAAAAAAAAAAATAAAGTGCACAAGTCTGGGCACGGTGGCTCACACCTGTAGTCCCAGTACTTTGGGAGGCTGAGGCAGGAGGCTCACTTGAGGCCAGAAGTTTGAGTCCAGCCTGGGCAACATAGCAAGACCCCATTTCTAAAAAACAAAATAAAACTGCACAAAGGCTCAGGGCTGGGGAGAGAGCAGAGGTAGTCGTGGCTCTCCAGGAAGTTCAGTATGACCTGAGAGCCATACACAGGAGGCCTGGGAGGGCCAGAGGCTGGGAAGGAGGTATGCTGGATATCACAGGGTTTCTTACGCCACAGTTAATAATTAAGGGTAATCCCATGAGCCAACATTTCCCAAGTGTCTCTTACAAAACACTGCCATCCTGGGATGTCAGTATTTCTTTCCCAAAATATGGGTCTCTCGGTCAAGTAAACATGAAAAATGCTGGGTTGGGCCCAGTTTAACAGATCTCTTTATTGCAGGAAATGTCAGAGCCCACTGTGCTCTGGTGTAACATGTGACTCACCATAAAATACAGAATGTGACACTCACGTATGTGACCACGGAGCCCCGGGGCCATAGGGAACATCTAGAGGGTCCAGTGAGCTTTGGGACAGACTCTGGGGAAGTGACAGTGGACACACAGGGGCCTGAGCGATACTAAGGAGGCGAAAGACAGAGCAAATGTGCATTTCTGAAAGGCCACTCGTTCTTCATGAAACACGGCAAGCGGCAGCCACGCAAACGCAGGAAAATGCTTACTTGACACCTGTATTCCCCTCTGGAAACCTTCGTATAACGTTGTGACATCCTCATAGAAATACACCAAGGGCTCGTCGCTGTCAAGCAGTGCAGATCTTCGTGCACCACCACTGCCCTATCCAAAAAGAAAGGGGGCGTGTCAGAAGGCGATGAAATACATGCACACTGTGGAATGGCTAAATCAAGCTAATTAACATATCCATTCCTTTACATCCTTATCTCTTACTTGTAGTGAGAACACTTAAAATCTATTCTCTTAGTCATTTCAGGTATGCGGTACATTGTTATTAACTACAGTCACCAACTAATAGTGCACACAGTCACCATTTTAATTAAAAACAGATGTCCCGAACTCGTTCCTCCTGTTATACACCATAAATACATATAATTTGTATTTGTCCCCTAAAAAAATAAATAAAATGCTTAAAAATTGAATACAAAGTCTAACACGCCCCTGTGGTACCTGCACCCCTCCAGGCGGCCCCCTGCGGCACAGCTGCTCAGTGAGTGAGCGCTGAAGGTAAACCCATCGTTCACCAGGAGGTAAGCACAGGCTCTGGGGAACCACGACTAAGACAACAGGGCTGTCAAAAAGATGCCTGAAGAAAGAAAACAGGTTCACTGACCTATAAGTGCTGGTCCTGCCAGATAAGGCCAAAGAGAGCAAGAGAAGAGCCAGAAACTGCCACCACTACACACACTGACAGTTCTCAAGCCACTGCCATCCACAGCGCAGAGGACTGACCCTGCTCAGCCTTGCTGGAAATGAAACCCCACTTGGCTATACTTCTCAAATGTTTCCTATATTCTTTTTGAGACTATTTCCACTATTTTATCTCCTCACCAAGTGCAACATAATCTGTTAGAAACTTCACTTTCTTTCATAGCATCTCTAACAGTTAAAATAATCAGCTACAAAACATATGATTGTGCAGAGACAGGTCTTCACTAGTTTTAGGTGCAACATTTATAGGTGTGCAGATCTGACATCGCTGTGCACCTTTCTCTAAGTCGTCTTCATCTGTTGGCTTCCTGAGTATATCTGCTATGCGCAAGAACTCCTAATGACGGATAAGGCGGCAGGGCCTAGCCTCCCACAGTAGCAGCAGTAGTCTTTAGAGGTAGCAGGTCTCCAATGGGAGCTGCTGAGTCCTCTGGGGCCCAAGGACACTGTAAGGCATCCAGACATCCACAGAAAGCCAAAAAGCACTTTTTAGAGACTGATAAAAAAAAGCTCAGTGACTATGACGTTAGAACCTACCACTTGTTCTTTAAATTTCAGAGAGGGGCCTTCACTTTTACAACAGTCTGGAAACCCTTGGAGAAATTAGACTGTGATATGATAACTTCTGGTACCAACAGGAAAGAGCTGTCCAAAAGTGCAAGAGATCATTTCTGGCTTAAGGTGTGAAGAAAGAAACCAGGAGACACCAGAAAGAAGTGGGGAAAAGCTAGGTCTCAGAGTAGGGTGGCAGCGCTGAGGAGGGCAGCACAGAGGAGGAAATGGATGGGTGCCAGGGGATGAACTCACAGGGAGCCCCTTAGAAGGTGAGGACTGCCTGATCTGTTTCCATGGACTCTTGTATTTTTATTAGGATTATCCATTCCTCTTCCTACAAGCTCTTTTGCTTTTTGTCCATTCTTAAGTGATAATGTATATACTGTTTAAAAAACATTTAAGTGATATAGAAGTATATCAAGGAAAAATGATTACTATTAGTAGTTTGGTAAATTCCTCCCAGTCTTTTTTCTATGCTTATACCTTTACAGACATTCTGTCAATATCCACTGTGTGCTACATATGTGTATTTAACTCTTGATCCCAAACTGCAAATACATCTCTGGAGTAAATATGACCCAATCATATCTTTTAATCATCACAATGTCTTCTCTCTCTTGGCAGAAACCTTCTAATACCTATGGCTGTGATTCCAAACATACTTACTAACTACAGCATGCTACTTTGTAAAGCAAAAACGTTATTCTTTGTGTGCACAAGAATGGAAGAGTATCTTCGCATTAGTGTCACGCATTATTGTTACTTAATCCATTATTGTTACTTAATCGCTGAGTCTGTTTTCTTTTCTGTAAAATGGAGACATCATGAGTCCACTTCCAGGTTGTTTTTTGTTCAAGAAGAACTTTCCTGTAAAATATGATTCTGTAGAATATTACTTGTGCACCCAATAACATGCTCTAACTATAGTACAAGTCCTCCATCACCTCAATCTTGACTCCAACAAATAGCCTGAAATTCAGAAGCAATTTTCTGGCTTTGTAGAGAGTATCAGAAGCCTCTTTAACCCATGAAGCCACCAAAAACACCTAAGGCACCAAGGCTAAGGTAGGAAGAGAAAGGGGGAAAGGACAAAATGATAGAAAATAGGAAGGCTGAGAGGGTGTGAAAAGAGATAAGAAAAGCACCAAGCATGATGGTGAAGTGTGGTTGTCTCAGCATGGCCTAGAGATGCAGACGGCCTGGCCGCCCACAGGGAGGTCCTCACGATGCTCTGCTTAGGATGGTGCCTTCTATATCTCTTGACACAACAGAAATGCATTCATGGTCTTTTTCAGCGCTATCTCTTCAGAAGCAACACCACTTTCTGCACTCTGCAGAGGAATTTCCCCAGCTGTGAATGGGCAGATGGGGATAAGGTGAACAAGACACAAGCCTGTTCTGAAGGAGCCCAAGTCTTGTCCCTAAGTGACCAGAGGGACTCCAAGGAGCCCTGGCTGAGCAGAAGAGTGCAGGGAGAGTCAGGATGAACAGACAGAAGCAAGCCTGAAATCTCAGGTGCACAGGCTCATCCTAAAGCCAAGGTTCTCAAAGTGTGGTCTGCGGAACACCTGGCACTGGTTAGGAAAGCAAATCACAGCAGACCTGCCGAATCCGAAATTCTGGGGATGTAATCCAGCAATCTGCGCTTTAAGAAGCCCTCCAGGAGATGCTAAGGTTTGAGAAACACCTTGCTAGAGACATTGAGGTTTCCAGCAGGGAAATGGTGAGGATAGGCTAACGGGTTAGAAAGAAATCTACAAGAAGTGTAAGCAGTGTGTGGAACAGGAGGGAGAGGACAGACTGGAGAGAAACCAACTCCTACAGACCTGGATAGGGCAGTGGGAGTTGGGAACCGGGAAGGACCAAGGCACTGGGCGTGCTGCAGCGCTCAGGAACAGGATTTGACAGGTAATGGGGTGCAGGCAGAAAGAAGGATGGCTGAGAAGAAAAACTGTTCCCTTTAATCAAATAGAAGACTGGGCACTGGGGTTAGGCTTCAGAGAAGAGAAGAAGTTTAGCTTTGGACATACAGAGACCATAACCCTTCGAGACAGGTCAACCACCCTGGTCAACGTCAAATTTTATTTTGAGAACCACTGCACTAGAGGACCATTTTATAACAAACTTTTAGCTAAATAATTTTTTAGTTAGGTTTAAGTTTTTGGTGGTGTATAATCTTCTGGAATCCAAGAAACACGGAGGCAAACGAACTAAATCAAAGTTGAAGAAGTGAATGATATCCCCAATAAAGCAACATCGTGACATGTAACCTGGGGCAAGATATTTATTATTACCCTAATCAGCAATTAGAATAATGAGAAAAGCTTGAACATGAAGCAGTAAATGAGACATCTGCCAAAAGGAGACACTAATTGAAGGCTCGATGATACTGGATAAAAGGTCACATTGTCACTCAGTTGTCAGACATAACTGTAATTTCAAGAAAGGGGGTTGAATAAGAAGGGGAAGGGCACAAAACATTCAGATCCGTGCTTCAAAATCTGTGGCTCCATGAAAAGGCCACACATTCCAATAATGAATCTTTTTTTTTTTTTCCGAAACAGGGTCGTGCTTGTTGCCCAGGCTGGAGTTCAGTGGCATCATCAGAGCTCGCTGCCATCTTGACCGTCTGCACTCAAGCAGTCCTTCCACTTAACCTCCCGAGTAGCTGAAACCACAGACACAGGCCACCTTGCTTGGCTAATTTTTTTATTATTTGTAGAGACAAGGTCTCACTATGCTGCCCAGGCTGGTCTCAAACTCCTGGGCTCAACTGATCTTTCCTCCTAGGCCTCCCAAAGTATTGGGATTACAGGTGTGAGCCACTGCGCCTGGCCCAGTGTTGCCATTCTTTGAACAAAAATGCTATATTTAAACTGGGTGTTAGCAACCTTAGTTTTATGTACATAAGCAAGGGGTTGCAAGCTGAGTGCTGGGAAGCGTAGCTGTAACAATTGGAGCCCAAATTTTCTGTAGGTTTTACAAGATGGCGACACTTCAAAAGCTGGGGACTTAAATATTGTGTTAGGTAAGTCCACGTGACTATTTCTAGGGACACCTATTTAAATGAAAAATAGCTTAAATCTGGCCCTATGGCCTTCTGACATAACCTACCGATCAGGTGGCAGCGTGTGGGGGTCGCTTGGGCTCAAGAAACAGGGCAAGAGAAGCAGACAACCCCAGGTGAACGTGTAGGAAATCAGTCATGAGCCAGTGACTCAGCAGGCATCATGGGTCTTTTACTGCTTCTGCTACAGATCTCTTTAATGTGGTTATATAGCTTTCCCAGTTAAAAAAAAAAAAAAAAAAAGATGGTGAGTCAAACCCACTACAGTGAAATGGGTGGTCATGAGCATATTCCACAACATCTCTACAAGCTCAGGTTGCTCCTGAGGTCAATCTCCCCACAAGGGCTGAAGTAGGAAATAAGTCCAAGTTCCTCTTGGGGGCAGGAAGGGCAGGAAACCGTGAACATCTGCATATCAAAGGTTTCCAAGGCCAGAGCTCTCACCAATATGTGGCTAATAGAAACACAATGGCCAGTTATTTTGTACCACTCCCCTACTTAAGTGCAAAAGCAAATTATACCCTTGAGGATTTCTTAGGGGTAGAGAAGCCCAAGCTTTACCACTCACGGCCATTCATCTCCATCTCCAAATGGGCATGGACAGGCCACAGCTGTTAAATGCCCCTTGTGTTGCTATTGTTTATGCAGGCAAGGGATAGGGAGGTGGACGCAGGGTGAAAGGGAGAAAGGAGAGAAGGGAGAATGAGAGAGGGAAAGAAGTAGAAGGGGGAAAGGCAGAGCCAAGAGACTGCCAAAGACGTGGCTGGGTTCTAATGCGGAATCCATCTCTGGGGTGCAAAGGAGCACGTAGAACCACAGACCGGGGTAAAAGTGATTCCTTTTTGTTCCTTCTAACACCTAACACGTGGTCTACACAGCTGTTTCCCTTCAGGATACCCAAATCCAGATGCTCAAGTCCCTGATATAAAATGGCATAGTATTTGCATATAACCTATGCACATCTTTCTGTATACTCTAAACGGTCTCTAGATTACTCACAATACCTAATGTGATGTAAATAAGTAGCTGTTATACTGTATTGTTCAGGGAATAATGACAAGGAAAAAATATCTGGCAATGTTCAATACAGACAAAACCATCCATTTATTTCCACGGAATATTTTTAATCCACGAACACAGAGCGCCAACCATATCCTTCCCAGCATTTCCATTTTACATGCATCTTAGCCTGCTCAGAACTCTGTCATGTGCTTCTTTTTGTAAACAGACATAAAACTACTTTTCCATCCAGTGACCTTTCAGAGAGGAACTCAAGTCTCTTATCTAGCAGACTACATCTTTGATATATTACACTAGGTCTTTTAAAGGCCAGCCCCTGGGCAACCCCCCTCCACAATAATTTCTAAATGACAAAAGATAGATATTTGTAAAATTCCCAGATTTCCCCAATACAGTGAACTGTAAATGTCACAAGGAAACAGCGAGGCCTCACGCTCACTATTCATACTCACTGTTGAACTGGCTGACCTCCCAAGATCCTTTCCTTCCAGCTGAGCACAGAAGGCAGAACTATCCTGACACTGGTGTGCAGGAAGGATGGAAGGCGAGTGAATGTGTATGGAGCCTGCTAACGGCCAGCCCCTCTCCAGATGAGGAAGCTCACACTCGGGGGGCGGCTTCTCTTCTTAGTCCCACGTCCACCACCTAGTGGAGCAGAGCTTCGAACCTAGCTCAATGAGACATCCAGATACGTCAAGGTTTGCTTGGCGGTTCACAGGCAGGTCCCAAACATGCCCACACCTCCTCTGTGCGTGTGTGGAGACATCCTTCATCCTTGAGGAGGTGGGGTCCAGGTCACCTGTGCCTGGCTGGGTTTTCTGATTTTTCAGCACTTGCTCATAACCCTCAGAACCTTTTTTCTTTTCATTCCTAGTTCATCTCCAGTTTCCAACTTCCCAGCTCCCCACTATCCCAACCAGAGGATTTGCTGAAGAGGGACGGGCGGATGGGGACAGGAGGCTGACACAGTACTTTGCAAAATATCTCATCACCAGAAAAAAAAAAAATCAGCCGACCACAAGAGGGGAAGTATCACCCTCCTGTCTCAACGAAAGGGAAGAAAATGTGAAGTCACAACATCCAAATTCCTACAAATACACACTGTTCCAGGAAAGAGGACTGCCAGTAGAATTTTTACATGCCAACCATTTGAATATACAAGGCATCTGCCTCACTTCTGCCTAGTTCAAAGGCAGCCACATTCCTATCTACTATCTTTGGTTGCTTTTGGACAATGGGTACTGAAAGGGTTTTGTCAAGAAACACAGTCTATGCTGGTCATTTTTCATTTGACACCAGTTGGTTCCATTTGGAGGACACTATTTTTAAACATAAGTAAATATTACAGCACGTATTTCTGTCATTTATGCGTACACACTGTTTGGACGAACGGAGGCAAGATGGTGCACTTCCGGGTTCTTCATCACCAACTTTTCCCGCGCCCGCGAAAATACAGCCAGCGCCCGGGAAGGTGCAGACCAACCGGGCATGCGCCAGGTGACGTCAATCCGAAGAGACCAAGATTTACCTGGTCGCACCTGCAGAACGCCCCCTGACAAGCCCGTGCCCCGCCTATTGCCCTCCCACTCCCAGAAAAGCCGCTCCCGGCCAGCGCCCCGCGTGGACTTCCCAGCCCCCAGTCGGGACTGTATCAGGAACTCCACCCGAGAGCTCACCGGGCGACTCTCTTGGCCTCCTTTGCCGGAGGCCGACAGACCTCTCCCTACCCACCTTCTTCCCCTGAAGCTAGGTGACCAAAAATAAATTTGCAGTTTTGCTCCTACCCTTGCCTGCTCACTGGTTCTTTTGTGCCCGCTCTGGTGGTCTTAGAAAAACAAATCACATACGTTCTCTGTTTAATGAAGCCTGTGAGAAGCAACATCATTTGTACAAAATCAAATTGTGTTTTCAGACCTGCTTTATCATAGTCCCTATATATCTGTAGTGACCTTTAGCTTCTTCTTCCTAGGTAAAGGGAGCCCAGAAATACTTTTTAAAAGATAACAATCAACCTCTTTCTTTCTTTGAATTCCTAAGCCAGGCACTTAACACTCCTGTGGCCTGGTCTTGGCATAAAGATCAGAAACTCTGCCCTCAGTTCTCACCCTGCAGGCCACCCCACCCAACCACCACTGCTCATTACCAGCGCTAATACTTTTCCCACCTAATTCAGCCACCTAAAAGCATCCCTAAGTCAGCAGACATGTCTTACAGTCTCTCAGAGAGCAACTCAGTTGTTTCCTGTAATGTGAGTTTTGTAAGAAAAAGTAATTTAGCAAGGTTTTTCATAACTTGTTATTAAGAAGCTCATTAAGTTTTAGAAAAGGTGCTAAAGTTACCTCAAGGCATGAAAATGCTGATGTTTGCACCCTGCCAGAATAACATTTCTAAACAAAAACACCCCCTCTAAGCGTACTCTCTCCATCCCACCTATGCTTGTTAATACTGAGTGTCAACTTGATTGGATCGAAGGATATGAAGTATTGATCCTGGGTGTGTCTGGGAGGGTGTTGCCAAAGGAGATGAACATTTGAGTCAGTGGGCTGGGAAAGGCAGACCCACCCTTAATCTGGTGGACACCATCTAATCAGCTGCCAGCACAGCCAGAATAAAAAGCAGGCAGAGGAATGTGAAAAGACTAGACTGGCTTAGCCTCCCAGCCTACCTCTTTCTCCCATGCTGGATGCTTCCTGCCCTCGAACATCAGACTTCATGTCCTTCAGCATTGGGACACAGACTGGCTTTCTTGCTCCTCAGTTTGCAGATGGCCTACTGTGGGTCCTTGTGATCATGTGCGTTAATACTCCTTAATAAACTCCTATATATCCTTCCTATTAGCTCTGTCCCTCTAGAGAACCCTGACTAATACACCACCTCACTGCCCCAACTGCCAGGATCGCTTGTGGCAAATGTCCTCAAATGCTGGAATACTTTTCAGGAATTCTCTGAGTATCATGTTAGCAAAGTTGCTAGGGGTAGAATTAAAAGGGGAAATCTTTGCTTCCAGCTTCATTTGACCATTTGCACAATTATGTTGATATCAAGACCATGGGATAACAGGCCATGGGGAATAGTGACCTGGAATCTGCAATCACACATGGTAATAAATGGAAGTTAATGCCTAAAAACAGCCCAGATTTCCATAAGGATGAAGAATAGGGACGAAGCCAGAGCACCAGATCAGGAGATTCTTCTGAAGTCTCACACACACTTCTAGTTAAATATATATCAGATAACTGATTTCTGTTCTAAAGCTTCCCAGAGATGAGAATTAGGTTTACATTTACAAATGACTGTAGAAACAGTATTTATTAGGTCATATTTACAAATGACTGCAGAAACAACCAGATGCTACTACTACTGTTCCTAATACTTGTCCCTTCCTCTCAACATTCACCTGCTACCTCCCACTTGGTTCAAAATCATTCATTTATTGCCCCATCTTGCAACTGACTGTGACACTCCTTCTTCCGACCCACCAGGCCGGTGCCAGTGAGGGCGAGTGACACCACCATCCAACTCAACCCCAGCTGCCCTTCCTAGACAGCTCCCTTCCTGCCCTCTCCTGGCAGTTCCCATTTAGGCTTGTCTCTAAATGTTTGCCTCACAGACACAAGTAATCCTGCCCAGATCAACAACAGCTCCCGCTCAGAGTGGGCCCCAGCCACTCAAGTCCAGAAGGGTGTCTCGCCACCCTCAGCATTTCCACTGGCATGATCCCCATAGGCCCACACTTGCTTTCCCTTCACAAATCTGGTGTGAGTCTTCACAAAAACTTATGAATCAATGAGTTACTCTCTTCTCCTGAAAAAATTACTTCTCCTAGTTTGCAAGTGGGCCTTTACATGCATACATGTGAAGTATGGTTATGTGGAAGTGAGGGATTCCACCAGCCACATGGGGAAATCCTACTTGGTAATATGTCCATATACACCCTCTAAACATGGATGAAGGATGCTAGTCCTTGTTGCAGTGTGCATGTGAGCTGGGAGGTCTGTGGTTTGTTCATGCAGATCATGACACTGAGAAGGCCTCTGGTGGAGTGTGACTTTTGAATTGTAAACCATGCTATTGATTGAGCACTGGCTTCCACAGCCTGGATATGCCACCTTTAGTTTGCTTCTTCCAAATCCTTACCTGAGAATGAACCCACAGCTGTAATTTTGTGGCATGAAAACAAGTCACTTGCATTGACTGCTCTAGTCTCAAGATGGCTCTCACCCTCTGCCAAGGACAAGGGGTCTGAGTGGTACTTCCTGCTGGCCTGGAGCTCCCTGGGGGCAGCAGCCTTCTCTGCCTTGGTACTGTGCACGTCGTGCCAGAAAAACTCAAGTCCTTGCTGAATGAATATAGATCTGATTACTATTCTCTGTGACTTGTGGAGAATTAAACCCAAAGTGTCACATCCTCTGTGGCAGGCTTTATGAAGCACAGGATTAAAATGCTAAAGCAAGTCGCTAACCATATACATACCAACATACGGATGTATACATTTCAATCTCTCATGCAAAAGGGCCACCAGCCAGCATGTGACCTGGAGGTCATGAGATCATTTGGTGTGGAATTTAGTCATCCAACTAGGAAACAAGATCAGTTATACCCAAGGAACTGGTTCTGTGTATTATAAGATATGAACCCATGCTGGAACCAAGGTCTGAAAACAATCTAAACAGTGAATCTGTGATAGTCTAACTGGGTTAGTCACCAGAAGTAAACCTTAACCCAGGTTTTGATACTCTTAAAAGTAAGTCTTAGAAAAGACTTGAAGGCATAAAAAAGTTTTTACTTGCTAAAATTTATTCCCTTCTCTAATATTTAAAAACAAACAAATAACGCATATCACAGGTTTTGGTTTAAGGACATTATGATCTTGTAGTAGTTGTCAAAAATCTTTCCGAACTAATTTGACAAGTCAGTCATCTCAATGCCCATACCACCTCTCTCATAAGGAGAGTAACTCACATACTCTCTCTGGAGGGTCTCCGTCTCACTGGCTTAGAAGGAGCAGGCGAGGGGCAGGTGCCACTTGCATGGGGCTCGTCACCAATGGCCCCCTCTGGCAAACAGGGCCACACAGCAGCCATTCCCATTCCCGAGTGACCCCAAGGCCCAGTATCCAAAATTCCAGTGGCTCCCCGCAGTCCAGCGAAACTGCTTCCACAGGAAGCAGCCCTTGAGGATGCCTCCAATCCAGAGCAGGGCCAGGCTGGCTGTGCCAGCGTAGCACTGAATGTGATCATTGGAGTTGTAGCTGCAGACGGAGATAAGGTGGCTTCCAGAGCATCTCAGACATTCTGAGCTTCTGTGAATGTCATAGGGGTCCGTACTAACTGGGAGCAGCAGGTCTTGCACACAGGACTTGCCTGCACTACTACCTCCTTCAGCAATTACAAAGGTTCTCTTCTATATTCATAATGGTTCATGGCCTAAATCTCACAAACTCTGATAGGTGGACCTGAAACCACATCAACACCAAGCTCTGCTCTGACTTCACCTATGTCTGACCTAGTTCAGGGATAGAGGATGAGGGAAGGGCAGAACCACTCAGGTTTTCACAGTCCCGTGCCTCTTTCATACCAGTCCTCATCATTAGCTGATTCTTTATTTTTTATTTTTTACTTATTTATTTATTTATTTTTTTATTTTTTTTTGAGATGGAGTCTCGCTCTGTCACCTAGGCTGGAGTGCAGTGGCGCAATCTCGGTTCACTGCAACCTCCGCCTCCCAGGTTCAAGCAAGTCCCCTGTCTCAGCCTCCCGAGTAGCTGGGATTACAGGCATGCCACCACACCTGTCTAATTTTTGTATTTTTAGTAGAGATGGGGTTTCACCATATTGGTCAGGCGGGTCTTGAACTCCTAACCTCAGGTGATCCACCCACCTTGGCCCCCCAAAGTGCTAGGATTACAGGTGTGAGCCACTGTGCCCAGCCCACTGCCCGATTCTTGACAATTTCTGATCCTATACCCAACAGAACCTAGACTCTGTTTTTGACCTGTCCCTTTGGCTCCATCGATTTCCATCAATACCTTGCCTGCATAGCCATTTTCAAAACAGACTGCTCTAGGCCTGGTGCTGTGGCTCACACCTGTAATCCCAGCACTTTGGGAGGTCAAGGTGGAAGGACTGCTTGAGCCCAGGAGTTTGAGACTAGCCTGGCACAAGCTAGTTAGTTTGCGTTAGTTTGAGACTAACACAGCAAGACCTCATCCCTAAAAAAAATTTTTTTTAATTAGCCAGGCATGGTGTTGCATGCCTATAGTCCTAGCTACTCTGGAGTTAGAGGTGAGAGTACAGCTTGAGCCCAGGAGTTTGAGGCTGTAGTAAGCTATGACCACACCAATGCACTCCAGCCTGGACAACAGAGCAAGACTGTCTCCAAGTAAACAAACAAGCCTGCTCCTGGGTTCAGAGGCTCAGTTCACTGACTCCTCATATTGATCTGGACAGATCCAAACTTTCCTTATTATCCTGGTTTACTGCCCCCTTCCCCAAAGCCCTGGTTACAATACACAACTTTCTACTACTATAATGAAGGCAGCAAAACAGAGTTCTGGACCTTCTACTAACCGTATGATACAGTTTTACCTCTTTGGACTCAGTTTTCTTGTGTATAAAATATGAAGGGAAAAGACAAAGGGAAAAAACAATTGCTACATACTTATTGTGGGCCAAGCAGACATTGCATAACTGCTCAGTCCTCTTAGCAACACTGAAGGAGGAAAGGTACTGTCACTGCTGTTTTCCATATGAGGAATCTGAAGGTCAGAAAAGCCTGGTGAACTTGCCCAAGGCTGCTTGGTCTAAGTTGGAGTCCAGTCCCACATCTGCCCCATCCCTCTTTTCCCTGGTCCCCTTCCGCTCCAACATGCTCCTGTACTTTGCTTAACGGAACCACGTGTGTCTGGCTCTGACCAATCCCAAAAGGTTTCCAGTCACTCCAGTGAAGACGGTTTTCCCTAGGGGGCCATGGGGCTTCAATCTCGGAGAACAGGCTGACACATTTAGCCAGGCTAAACCGGAACACAGGCTAACCCCGGAAAGCTTGCATTATCTGTGACGGTGATGTAAAAACAAACCAAACCCACAAAATCTGCTTCCATCCACTGCTCAAAGTCACAGAGCAGCAGCAGTAAAACCCTTCAGAAGATGGAAGCTCTTCCTCGGCACGCAGGAGTCACCGTTACGACTGCGAGCTGCCATTACAGACACAAGGACATGGTTCTGCAGACAGGATCCTGATCAGTCCAGGCTCCAACACTTAGGAAACACTTTTTGGATTCTGTTCCTAACCCAGCTTGTCTGTCCTGTTCTCTAATTTAGGTCTTCATTAGAGGTCACCAGCACGAGTGTTAACCTCTTCCTCTTCTTTACAACCCTGATTTTTATTTTTATGCTAAGCTAAAGTCTTAAAACCATATGTAAGTGCCCCCACAATTTCTCATACAATAGGAATTACTCATTTCTTACAGTTACTGCTAAGTTATACATGTCTTAACACTGCACTTGCCAACAGTTCTTCACAGAGACGGCAGCGCTGCTGTGATACATCAGGTGCTCTGCCAGTAGAGAAGGAATGCCAGAACCTCACAGGAATCCCTTAGGAAAAGGGGGATTCCACTCATTTCCCCAGCCTATGTGATCAACAGAGGTGAAATATGAACGTACCCTGACCTTCTAAATAGAAATCAAGCAGAAAGTTAACTTTTCTCAGCAGTAGTTCAGTCATTCTATATTTATATCTCAGTATGAATTAGACTGAAGAATCTTTTATATATTTTAAGAGTTTCACATTAATGAATCCAAGAACTTGTCGAAAACAAAACAAAGACTAGCATCCCATAAATAACAAAAACGCGGACTCCAGCCAGGGCTGTGTGTGGAAGGGCACATGCTCCCTCTGCGGCGGTCGGCCCGGGAGGGTGGGGAAGACCTTCCATCCCTTCCATCTGGAAGCAGTAAATGGGGGGATTCTGTGTTTCACAACGTTCTTCTGCGTATCTGCTGAATGCGGGAAACACTGAAGGGTGACTGACTTGGGTAGAGGAAAGCAAGCCACCATAGAGAAAACCAAAGGACAGGTGAGGAGTGGAAGCACCAGTGAGCATGTGGCCTCTTCACCTTCTCCACACCCCGCCTTTCTCACCAGGAAAGGCAGGGAGAGCAGGAGCACTAAGAATCTTCCTGACAGGATCCTAAGGTTTCCCTACGCCATCCCCCCTATTAAGCCCTCATCGCCTGCGTTCCAGCTTCATTTTCCTAACATGAGAGCACAGCCTCCAGTCTGCCCAAGTCACGCACAACCACAGCACTCAGCAACTCAGCCACACGCGCCTCCTGAGGGTTGTTTCTTCATGTCCTGCTCTGAATTCTACAGCCATGTTCTTCTGTCAAGTTCTTACTCCCGCCCTATTCTATCTGAAATCCCAAAGTCCCTCCACAGCCTGGGGATGCGTTCTAAGTGTCGGATGCACCACAAGCGCATCCTTTTAGTAACGTTTGTTTGAAAACTCTCATTCCTGCCGGAATCTAACCCCTGGGAGAACAGAGGTTCTGTCCTGTCTTTTTCCTTGTGGAATCCTCCAGGCTGACCACAATGCCTACCACAGGGTAGAAACTCAATGTGATTTCTAGAATGATCTTCCATGTGACTGAAGGTAGACACCCAACCAACACCCTCTCATCTCTCCCTGTGCCTACATTTTGCCCTGTACCTCTGGTTACCACCATTAGTAATTTGTTTGTTTGGTACATTTCCATTTATAAAGTGTACTTATAAACAAATATTTTATTGTGATCGTGATCTTGATTGACATAACATTCAACAGGGCTTAGCTCATCTGGGGAAATGCAGAGAAAACACATGAGGCAGGCTGGGCCCTCCACTCACCGCCACTTCCACCGACTGCATGGAGAGGTCACATGGTGGCTTCAGGGCTTTGGGTCTCGTGGCGTACCAGAAAGTGGTGAGTGCTGCAAAAGCTCCGAAGCCCATAAGCGTGTTGGTCGGAAGAGTACGCACGTACTGTCGGAAGTCAACCAGCTCTGGCATTCGAAAATACCGGAACAACTCGTGGGCCTGCATTGTCCTGTGTTGATAGTTCTCTAAGCTGAATTCTGTTGGAAGAGAAAAATGTCATGTTCATTCCAGGGAAGCACGACTCCTCTCCACAACTCCAGAATTCCCAAAGGCCAGCCATCTAACTGGGGAGCTGCTCGGCCAGTCCAGGCATTAAACCCACAATCTAATGGTCCAGGTCTTTTCCTGGCTGTCGAGTGTCATTTTTCTAAAAACACTTCAGGATTTCATTTTCATTCTATTTCTCCATTATCTTGTCTTGAAAAAACCCCATTCTCTTCCTTTCATTAATCATATTAAAAAGATTTTACTCATGAAGAATTCTTCCCATAAAAACTCAAATACGTAGATTTAAGTTTCTATTTTCTTCTTTGCTATTATGTCTCTGCTCTCCTCCGTCCACCTAATCAAAAACACTCGACTCTCATTGTCAAGGCTAATGGGAATATGAGTGAAGGGGAAGAACAAGCCCAAACCACCTAAGGGCCATCAGTTTCTATTTCTTCCAACAATCTCAGAACAAGTTCCCAAACTGGTTAAACACACCAATCTAAATTTCACCTTCCTGTACTCCTCACACCACAACGGTGTCAATATGAATGCTGGGAAACCCATAGTTGCCTATTCTGGTAAGATCAGTTTCTTTTACACTCCCCAAGACATTATAGCCAAAAGAAACAACAGATAAATTGGTGTGCATAAACTTTAAACCAACCACCAGATGTCTAAAGAGGGAATACAGCACAGTGTTTGAGAGAAGGTAGGGAATAGTATTTAAGATCCTAGATGCAGCCGGGCGCGGTAGCTCATGCCTGTAATCCCAGCACTTTGGGAGGCCGAGGCGGGCAGATCACTCGAGGTCAAGAGTTCAAGATCAGCCTGGCCAACATGGTGAAACTCCATCTCTTCAAAAAATACAAAAATTAGCTGGGTGTGGTGGTGGGCACCTGTAATCCCAGCTACTCAGAAGGTTGAAGCAGGAGAATCGCTTGAACCCAGGAGACAGAGGGTTGCAGTGAGCCACTGCTCTCCAATCTGGGCGACAAAGTGAGACTCTGTCTCAAAAAAGAAAAAAAAAAAGACCCTAAATGCTAGATACTAGAGCCAAATTCTGCCTCCCCAGCCTATGAGCTGTATGATTTGGGACAAATGACCTCACCTCCATATGCCTCAGTTTCCTTATCTGTAAATGGAGCTGGAAATAGCACTTTATCCCACAGGGCTTTTCTGACTGCTAAATGACTCAAGTAAAGAGGTAAGAATGATCTCACACACATTAGAAAGTGCTCAAAAATGTTAGATGTTATGATTATTTCCTCTACCAACGCTCTGTGGTTCATCCTGAGTGCAGAACAAGTAAGGCATGCAGGTAAAAACACTGCCTACAAGGAGTGTTCAGATAAAATTAAGAAGCTTCTGCATGGCAAAAGAAACTACCATCAGAGTGAACACGCAACCTACAGAATGAGAGAAAGTTTTTGCAATCTACCCATCTGACAAAGGGCTAATATCCAGAATCTACAAAGAACCCAAACAAATTTACAAGAAAAAACCCCATAAAAAAGTGGGCAAACGATATGAACAGACACTTCTCAAAAGAAGACATTTATGCAGCCAACAGACACATGAAAAAATGCTCATCATCACTGGTCATCAGAGAAATGCACTGTGGTTTTGATGTGCATTTTCTTTTTCTTTGTTAAAATATAGAAATTTTCTGCTAAAATTTAAATTTAAATGAAATTAATTTTAAATTTAGTAGTCCCTGTTTTACAGGCCATTAATACTACCAGAACCAACATAATGTATTTGCTCTGCTCATTCAATCTCTGCTACAATGAATCTGTGTAAGTGTACACACACACACACACACACACATGAAATTTCAAGGTTTACCATGACAGCAAAGAAAGAACAGATAAGCAGAGTTCTTCAGGCCATGATTCTGGAAAGAAGGCACCAGCACTTCCAAAACCACTCACCATCTGTGCCACCAACAGCTGACTGCTAGGTGACACCGCACTGCAGACACAGAAGAGGGTGGTGAGCCTGGGGGTGGGGTGGGGGTTAGCAGGGCTCAGCTGCGCTCCCCCAGCCTGCCAAGGTCTCTCAGGGCATAAGTCACATGCCGAGCCCCAGGCTGCTGCCCACTGGGCTAAAGGTAACTAGCAGACAAAATCCACACTTGACTTCTCAGGAGAGCAAAGGGTGGAGAATAGGCCAATGGGCAGCCAGCAGCAGAGTCACCCCACTGCTCCACCCATGGGCAGGGACAGGCATCAGTGAGTGTTGCTGCCAGGACCGGTTCTGAAAACAGACACTGTTTTCTTTCTGCTCAGCTTCCCAATAAGAGACAATGGGCATATATTTTTTACACCACTGAAATGAAGGATAGGATGCTGGGGGGTATGTCCAACCAAGGTAAGGCATACCAAGAAAGAAACAGATTGCCCAGAGCATGCCGACAGCAGATTTATTCTAGACGAGTACATACGAATTGAGCTACTCCTGTCACTCTGCATATCTGAGCACCTAGTGTGAGCCAGGCTTTGGCCAGGCGCTGGGAAGACAATGCTGATGACCTGGTCTAGGCTTTCAATGGGCTAACCTTCTAGCAGGGAAGATAAAAATCAAACAAGCAATGTCTGCAAGGCACTGCGGAAGGCCTTTCTGAGGAAGCGATGTATACCAGGTGGGATAAGCAGACAAATCAAGTCCATGTCCTATTGACACTGAGTGGTCAGATTTCAGAAACAGTACTGCAACTCCACAATCTCAAAGCAGTCTTAGGAATAGAATGTGCAAACTTGCCTTGCCCTCAAATCCTTCCACCTCTAGTTGTCTTCATCACCCTGCAGCACTCCAGGTCTGAATAGGAAGTACTCACCCTGACACACACTGCCATGCCTTTCTCTCTTCTCTCCCCAAAGCTCCTACAGTAACTCCATAAAACCTAGATTGTGTGAATTTGCAGGTGCTGTTCAACAGAATCACATCCCTGAGTGAGAATATTAAATAATTCCTCTGTAAACAAATACGGTCAGACACAGGTGATTAATTCGTCTATTTTAAGCATCAGCAGTAGCCATGCTATACACTGCATTATACCAAGAAAGTGTATTAAATCTAAGAATATTTTTTAAAAAAAAACTTGAGAAAATTATATATTTAGTAGCATATATACAAGAGCATTTCATTAGATACTAATCGACAATACTAAGGGTTGAATCCAGCCAAATTCTTGTATTTAGTGGGTGATAATGACAAACTATAGCAGTTTAATTCATGCCTCTTAGATGGCAGCCAGGTAACAAGCTGCAAGCCAACTTCACTGAACCAACTGATTAATGCTATACACAGGAAAACTATAGTCTGCATAAAGAACTAAGACAATGGCTCATTTAGATCTGTGTGAAGAACAACTCTTAAACTGACACTGATAGCATTACAAATCTTTTTCCTTCTATTTAACTGCTATTAAGGAAAAGGCACTTGGGGTAATTATGGAGGCAGACCTACATCCAAGGAAAATCAGGCACAATAAATAGCCTTTCAATGCTGTATGTGAACATAAGCATTAGACTGAGGGGTCTCTAAGAAGGATTAAGACTCATACACTTGCTAACAAACGGTAAAATTCAGATTTTATTCTTATTCCAATAGTGTTCTGGTTTGAATATTTCTTTATTCTTTCAAAACCAAATTTCCACATAAACATCTGAGGAAATTTATGGCCTGGGCATATAAATCATGCTGCAGTTTGCCAAAAATATGATTCAACTGGCTTGAAGGCTTAAGGAGCCAGTATTTCCCAGCCGGGAACACACAAGGCTACTGACAGCCAGCTTCTCCTTTCTCTACAGCCACTCCTGTGCACCCTCCTCCTGACTCTTACAGCAAGTGGGTTTGCTCAGCTGGGTTTTCTGAATTTCCTACAAACCTGGAGTCTAAAACCACGGAAGGACAGGGAAGGTAACAATGGCCAAGGAAATCTGGGCACAAGCCCAGCGTAAAGATCCAGCACAGAAGATTCCTTTAAATAGACCTGGGCAGAGACAGGCACAGCAAGGCAGGGTGATGGAAACCGAACTGCATGACTGTCAGAAAGCAGAAAGTCTACCCAAACTTTGAATAGAAGAACTAAAGATGCAATTAGCATTTACTTAGTGTTTTGGAAAGGCTTTCATATTCAGTGTCTTATCTGAACATCACAAACGCAAACTGATGAGGAAGAAACCAAGGCCAGAGACTTACAAGGCTTCCCCAGGACGTTAGTCAAGAACGGGACACCAACCAGTGTGACTCTAAATCCCACCTATGCTAATAATTCTTAAACTATGCTAAGCCACTGACCCTCTCCCCTGAGAATACACATAATTACCACAAGTCTCCTTTAGCCCAACCCAGGTTAGGAACCATGAGGTCAGGTTTCTAAAGTCCTTCCAGTACTCACACTCCCAATATTATGAGAGCTCCGTACTGAGGTCCATCTAAATGCTCAATGTCTTACACAAACGTTAGCATTTATCCCATCACCCTGGCCTCTGAACATGTGGGTTCGAGGCCTACTATACACAAAGGTTCACCTCTTCACCGTTTTATTTGTACCATGAAAATAGTGGCTCAGGGCCAGAGGTGACTCACAAGGACATCATTATCTTGAGGACACACACACACACACACACACACACACACACACACACACTACCCCTGCAATTCTGTAAACTTTTACTTACATTAACATTGTATTCTCTTCATGTCATTTAGAAACCAAAAACCGGGTGGTCTGAATGTTTCTCTCCTTCTAAAGTTCCTCAAGCTTTCATTAAGATGAATAATGACAATCTGATGGAATACTTCACTAGGAATGCAGCCCTCAAACAAACCCACATAAATAGCACCCTTGCCCCAGCAGTGGCAAATTAAGAAAGCCTGACATCTTTCCTTAACGCAGCAACCCAAGCTGGCAAGATGCTGCCATTCCGTGCCCCACCTCCTCCTCTTGTACAATAGGCTATTTACAGAGGCTGAAAGCACCCGCTTTGTCCTTCACTAGCTGGGCAGAGCTCAGGCTTCAGGGAGGAACAAGAGAGCAGCAGCTGGGCCATTTGCTGTTCTTTCAAAGCCCCACTCCAAACCCGTTGGATTTGTGCTCCTTAACCCTGGCTTGGCAAATTCCCTAAAGTTAGATTTGCTTAAGCCATTCCCTTTTGAACCAAAAGAGCAGTCAGGCTCTCCCTAGAGAGAGGGAGGTACAGCAGCTCAAAAGAGATGCCAGTCTCCCAGCTAGAGAGGAAAGCAGAGGTCGCTGTCCAAACCCTATTCCAATGAGTCCTGACTGTGGTCACTGCCCTGGGCCCATCTCCTCATGCCAAGCTTCAGGAGAAAGATTTGGGGTAACTTTGGGATCCCATGCACAAACATGCAAGTGGATCCACAGGGAGTTAGCTATTCCCACCCCACTGCCTTGGGGCTTTTTCTTCCCAAGTAAGTATAATAAATCTTAAACCCACTTAATTTTCATTAAAGTGATCTTATAGATCACCAATTGAATTTCCAAAAGACTTAAAAAGGAGAAACAGAGAGGATGCCCTGATTTTATAAATCTTATTGAAATATCAAGTCCAGCTGAATACTTCTACACTTAAACCACTCCCTGCCCATCCCCTTATAAAGTTATCAGAGACAGAGTGAGACACAAAGCTTTTAAGTGTTAACCAGTAAAATGAGGACCATACCTCAACCATTCACATTGGTCACTACCCCCTAAAATAAAGAGATCTCAAACACAACATGTTGAATTTGAACAGATAAATTTTTAGGATGCAGGGTCAAATATCATATAGCAGTTTCTGTATTCATTAAACTACATCTACATTTAAATCACATGAAGAACTAAATTACTTTAGAAATACTGTTTTAAATTCACATTTCATTAGGCCGGGCACAGTGGCTCACATCTGTAATCCCAGCACTTTGGGAGGCCAAGGCAGGAGGATCACAAGGTTAGGAGATCAAGGCCATCCTGGCTAACATGGTGAAACCCCATCTCTACTAAAAATACAAAAAAAAAAAAAAATTAGCTGGGTGTGGTGGCGGCGCCTGTAGTCCCAGCTACTAGGGAGGCTGAGGCAGGAGAATGGCGTGAACCTGGGAAGCGGAGCTTGCAGTGAGCTGAGATCGCGCCACTGCACTCCAGCCTGGGCAACAGACTGAGACTCCATCTCAAAAAAAAAAAAAAATTCACATTTCATTATTATGTTCTTTGAGTTCTTTGAACACGCATCTTCAAATAGGATTTGGGGCATCTCTACAGCCACTTTTTGAAGCATCGAACAGTCTTCTGTGGCATACGTTCACATTTTCCTCTTCCATTGAAATTGTTGAAGTAGTTTTTGAAGTCATATATATGTGCTACTAGTGAAAAAACCCTCCCAAGTCACAAGAACACATTTGAATGATATTAGAACACGAGAAATTTTGTCCTATGGGTCCACATTTATCTAACTAAACCTCATACTCTATTGCTTTTTAAATGGATTTTTAAATGTATTTTTTACAGTAACAACCAACATTTGCTTTCGTAAGGTCAAACCCTAAGAAATAATTACCCAGCTAGCATTAAATTTGCCTTAGAAAAAGTCTAATTCAGCTAGTTGACCTGTACAAAGACCCATGACTAGGACTGGCAGAGATGGTTTCAGGACAAGGTGCCTTCTCTCCCTGAGGCTGTTCCAAACAGAGGCTGAGAGCACCTCACACTACGACAGCCTTGGTAACACTCAAATAGGAAGACTGAAGGAGAATTTTGGGACGCTTTCATCTTATATTGGGGCAGGTGAATTGTTTCATATTCAGATGGGGGTATAAACTGAGGAAAAACTTGCAGACCTCACTAATGAGGCTTGGAATTAAAAGACATAACATAAATGTCTACACATAATAGTGGATAACAAAGTAGCAGTAAGTGCAAAAGGAATTCTGACAGGGAGCATTCTCTCTCAGGGAGACTTGCACGGAGAAGGCACAGCTGAGCTGGTCCTCAACGAATGAGCATCATCTAGGAAAATGAGCTAGCCTTCATGCTACAGGGACAGAGACAAGGCTACTAGAAGTGCCTCCTGACCCCAGGGCTCGCATTTTTGCACATTAATCTGGAACCAACAATAGGGCTCAAGCGGATAGGAGAGGGGAAGGAAGATGTTTGGGGAAATCGGCTTAGCTATGACTTTGTAAGGAGCCACTGTGCTTAAGCACTTGGCGTGTGTCAGGCGCTGTGCTAAGCGACTAAGCACAGGGCTAAATGCATGCTCGTCACAGTCCTTACTGCACGGGGTTGTTACTGCCTTCAGCTCAAAGATCAGGAAACTATAGGAGTCAAATGTCCTGCCCTTGTTCCACACGAGAACAGGATGACTGCCTGGATCTGAAGCCAAAGCCCATGGACCTCAAGAGCCAAGCACATCAGCCCAGGCACGCGTGGGTGTTCAAGTCTAGACAGAGGGCATAGGTGACACTGATAATGACAAGCCATGATGCACAATGCTTTTTTTTTTTTTTTTTTTTTGAGACGGAGTCTCACTCTGTCACCCAGGCTGGAGTGCAGTGGCGCGATCTCGGCTCACTGCAAGCTCCGCCTCCCTGGTTCACGCTGTTCTCCTGCCTCAGCCTCCCGAGTAGCTGGGACTACAGGTACTCGCCACTACGCCCAGCTAATTTTTTTTTTCTTGTATTTTTAGTAGAGATGGGGTTTCACTGTGTTAGCCAGGATGGTCTTGACCTCCTGACCTCCTGGTCTGCCCGCCTTGGCCTCCCAAAGTGCTGGGATTACAGGTGTAAGCCACCGTGCGCAGCTGCACAATGCTTTAAGAGCCCAGGATTCAAACCCAAATTTCCAACAACAGATGAATGGATCAACAAAATGTAGTCTATACAATGGAATATTACCCAACCTTTAAAAAGAAGGAAATGTGGATACATGCCATGACATGGATGAAGTAAAGGACAAATATTGCATGATCTCACTTCTAGGAGGTCCCCAGAATCAGCACATTTACAGAGACAGAAGGCAGCAGAGAGGTTACTGGGGGCTGGGTGGGGGCAGGAGGAGTGAGCATTATTGCTTAACGGGTACAGAGTTTCAACTCGGGATGACAAAAAATTCTGGAACTAGATGGTGGTAATGGTTATAACAACACTGTGAATGTACTTCAACCACTGTGTAACAGTATACTTAAAAAGGATCAGAATGACATTTTTATGTTATATATAGTTTACCACAATAAAAAAGTTTAATTATTTTTAAAAACTGCTTAAGTGGATACAAATGGAAAAAAGAGAAGGAATTTTGAGCCTGTGAATGAATGGCAAAACACTGAAGAGACACTGGGAGGAGACAGGAGGGTGATTTGTAAGCAACCAGCCCAACTTTCCAGGGTCCTCAGGGGCCTCCTTCACATGTGAGGAGGCGGCGGTTCCACAACCACCTCGAAATCTTACACCATCCCCTCCTCTCTATGAGAAGCAATCAGTCCTTCCTCTGAACTCCAGGACTTCTTTATTTGTAACCCCTGTGTGGTACTTAGGACCTCCTGTCTTACACTGACAGCGAGTGGTACTTAGTACCTACATAGCTGCTCCTTCCTCTCCCCGGCCAGGGTCTCCTCCCATCTGTCTATATGCCCTTGGTGCTTAACACAGTCCCAAGCCCAGGACAGGTGCTTAACAAACATCTGCCGAGTCATGAATGACCCTCTGTGATTCTGACCGTGTCTCTGCAGCAGGTCCCTGGAGGATATATTCATATATCAGTGATTCTCCAAAAAGAAAGGGGGTATTGAAAGCATTTTCCAACTTCAGTCATCTCCTTCTACCCCCACCAGACTCCTGTACAGCGTACCAGAAAGGAGTAGAGAACATCTCCTGGCTGACGGGGGGACAAAGAAAAGAGTATGAGCCACTGATTTAAGGGGGACATAAAAATATTCTCTTGCTCTTATTTTGATCATGTTTTATATTTCTCAAATTGTTTCACTTATGTATAATGTCAGCCCAAGGCTGCTGTCAACTCTAAGGGCAAGTGTCTTTAGACGACGCTGAGATACACTGAGATTTGGACAGATGACTGATGATTCATTTAAAACAAACCAAGGCTGCCCACAGGGAAGGGAAGAGATCAAGTAAGTACTTTTCTTAGGTAAAACAGCAAATGGTCAGAAAGGCTTGAGCCCAGAGCCCCATATCAGGACTGGACTCCAACTTCTGTGGGCTTTCTATGACAGAAAAGAGAATCTTCCAAACCAGGGAAACAGACAAGACTCAAGCACAAGATCCAGAGTCCAGGCGAGGGCTCCAGTGAGGAGAAAGCTCCCAGAAACACACAGCTGGTGGGCGGTCATCTGTGATGTACGGAATGCTGACAACAGGACCTGCCCAACATTCTCCAGAGTAAAAAAAAAACAAAACATATAGCTCTCCTCCCTTCTCTCTTCACACACAGCTACAAATATCTGTCACGTACATCCATGTGAGAAAATGATGATTATAGTTAGGACATGCCCCATGAAGATATCCAGGTCACGTACAGCCTTTGTGTGGGACAGCAGGGCTAAATTTTGGCAGTACATATTTAAGAGGGCAAGTTTCCATTCAAAAAATGTCCTGAGAAGCAAGATTATTCCACTTGTCTTCCAATACTGATTGAAGAAGGCTAAGCAACTGTTGTAGATATGTCACAACGAGGCAGAGAAGTTTACTGATAAGAGCGAGAGAAGCCAGCAGACTTGGGCAGACAGCCTCAGTCAACAGCTTTGTGGCAGCGGATGGAGACAGAAAGATCTGCTTGTTAGGCTGATGCAACCATTCTGCAAAAAGCAAGACAGAAAAGGCTTGTGTAGATTAAACTTCTCACTCATGAACTGGATCAATACAGCACGTTATTTCAGTTGACGTTCAGCACAGGAAGAGTCAGAATTGTGTCTGTATGACTGCATGTTGAAGAACATGACAGTAGGTTCTAAGGGTATTAGGCAAGACAAGCACTGCCTGTTACTACAAAAGCTAAAGAAGGAAATAAATGGCTTTTTGCCACTGAAATAATCCAGAAGACTCTTCACCTTACTGGACTCAGCTGAACCACAAAGTAAGTCCTGAAGCAAGGGACTATAACCAGAAGAAGGGGGGACAACTTAACAGCAGAGAGGATCAAATGTCCTTTCACAACAGCCAGAGCTGGCCCCAAGCTAGGCAGGCACCCTCCTCCTCCGAGGGCCAGGGATGGAGAGGAAGCTCCACTTGTTTGAGAAGCTGCACGCAGAGAAGGTATCTAGATCCTGGGGTCCTCTCAGGTGCTTTGCCCAAAGTCAGGATCTTCCCATCTTCCCGTAGTGACTATGGAAATAAAGAGAATATGAACATGGAAAGAATCCTAGACCAAATGCAAGAAGATCACATTCTAGGTACTGGCTGTGCCTCTGATCAGTTGCAAAATCCTGAGCCAGCTCCTCTACCGGTGCAGGCTTCAGGGAGAATAAAGAAGAGAGTGGGAACAGAGGAGAGCTACGCCTCGTTCCATCATGAACACCACGGTAGCTTCTCCAAGACTACGTAAGGGAAGGAAAAAGACGGCCAGCAGTCCTGGCATACAGGAGTCACAATGAAGTTTCCATCTATACCCAAAGCCCCAGGGAACAGTGACGTATGAATAAAAGAGTCAATGATAAAACCCTCAATTCCATGTGGTGAGTCTATGGATGTTTTTACTACTGTTGTTGTTCTTTGTATGTTGCTGTATTTTTCCAATTTTTTACTGTGGTAAAATTAATACAATATAAAACTTGCCGTCCTAACTATTAGCTGTATTTTTAAAGTTTCTCAAGATAAAGAAGCTATAAGTGAGTCAGGTCAGTTAATGTCCTCTTGTATTTATGTATTTCCCACCTGCTCCACAAAGGATTTAGGGTAGTGACCTGTCCTGAGGACAGAATGACAGATAGGATATAAACCCTTCCTGGAAAATACGTAGCTATGCTTTGCACCGTCTGCCTGCGCTGGACCCGGCTTGGCCACTGACCTGCTATGTGAGCCACTTCCACTTAAGTGCCTCTTTGAAAAAGGGGTCACACCACAAAAAAGAAGCAACACTCTGAACATTACAGGGGGATGAGGAACTCTCCTTAGTCCCTGACAAACAGAAAGCCT
Source organism: Piliocolobus tephrosceles (assembly GCF_002776525.5). Taxonomy (NCBI): domain Eukaryota; kingdom Metazoa; phylum Chordata; class Mammalia; order Primates; family Cercopithecidae; genus Piliocolobus; species Piliocolobus tephrosceles. Next base: position 4,991,332 of record NC_045436.1, on the reverse strand, counting down.
GAGGATAAAGCACTTACAAGGTTTTCTTTGCCTTTAGCAAGTTTAGGATATCAATGAAGACAAACACCTGCAAGAGTTAACAGAGCTACCGAAGACAGATCTTCACGGCAGGTAGAGCCCTGGTGCTCCAGGAATCTAGAGGAGGGAGGAAACAGTACGCATGCACCGGGCATCTGAGGGAGGGCTGTCCAGAGAGCTGAGGGTGGAACCAGGCCAAGTCTGAACAGGCAGAGACAGGAGGGGGTGGAGAACAGCAACAGCCAGACAGTGCTGTGAGCAAAGAGGCAGGGAGGAGGCCCTGCAGGAGCAGCAGGTGGGCTGGGGACTCACAGCAACATTGTAAAGCAACCGCCAGGAGCCTCTGCCTCTCTCTCCCATGACAGCATTCTTGTCAACCGGCTGAGTAAGAAACAGCTGGCTGCAGGAGGCTCGCCCTCGCCCAGTGGGTGTTTAGTTCATAAAGCCCTTCTGTTCCGGCCAGGACCCAGGCCTGGGGTGGGAGACTGGGAGGAGCAAGACCCAGTCCTTGTCTTCAAGGAGTCCACACCACCCCACGGCTCGCAGAGGTCACAGCTATCACATATCAGTGACCTGGATAAGAAGGCTAAAGAGGGCACAGGTTGGGTAGAGTTACTTACACCTCTTAAAATACATCAAGGTTTCAGAGACTGATAACCACAGAAATGGCTTAGCAGGACATGGGTGAGAAGACAGAACACAAAGACCTCTCAGGCCAGGGAGAGGAAGACCAGCCTCTCAAGAGTTTGGAAAAATCCACTTGAGTTTTTACAGATTTCAACAGGTACCTGCTGTGACTTCAAAAAGCAGAGATGAGGCCAAGTTTACAGGCTCATTCCTGTAAACCCAGCACTTTGGGAAGCAGAGGTGGGTGGATCATCTGAGGTCAGGAGTTCGAAACCAGCATGGCCAACATGGCGAAACTCCGTCTCAACTAAAAATACACAAATTAGCCGGGCGCGATGGCAGGCGCCTGTAGTCCCAGCTACTCGGAGGCAGAGGCAGGAGAATCGATTGAACCTGGGAGGTGGGGGTGGCAGTTAGCCAAGATGGCGCCACTGCACTCTAGCCTGGGTGACAGAGACTCCCTCAAAAAGAGAAAAAAAAAAGCAGAGATGAATGGAATCTACAAGATCATCATAGGTTGTGAGTTCCCAGGACTGGACACAGCCTGCAAAAAACATGGGACCCTGTTCGGACCTCTAACTTGTGCCTGTTACATGGAAGACCTCAGTGGTGTCACAGGAAGCAACAAGTGAAATAGAGAAAAGGTTAACCAGGATTTAGCCCATCGTATGGGGAAGGAGAAGAGAGGTACGGGTGACAACCACGAGACAGACGAGACAGGAGCTAAAATTACACAAAGAACTCAGGTAACTATAAAAAGAGGCGACTGGCCCTAGGGAAGCCAAAATCAAAACAAAGCTAACAAGTTGCAGAAGATTATAGAATAATGACCAGTGTTTAAAAGACAGAAAGAAAAAGAGACTGTGCAGTTCGGCCATTACCTGCTTGGAATGGGTGATACTAGTTTGGGGTCTCTATACTCCCTTTATGTTTCACTTAAAATGTATTATGACAATTCAAATCTATTCAAAAGTAGACATCGTAGTATAATAAAACTGTATTTTATGTACCCATGACTCCAACTTCAGTTTCAGTAATGATCAACATTTTGCTACTACTGTTTCATTATACCCACTTCTTAAAAAATTACTTTAAGTTACATCCCAACACCCTGTCTCTCAGGTGACACTTCTGAGGCCTCCATGGCTCCATGGTTCCACCGCATGGGGGTATGATGTGTAGGACAGTAAAACTGACTGGCACGTAGGCTGCATCTTGCCAACTGCCCAACGGTTTAAACAAAAGGAGCCAACCTGAATATTGACTTGAAGCATCCAACTCAGCATAATACTTAATTATCATGCAATAAAAAGGCTCATATATTCAATTTGCAAATATTGAGGATATGCAAGTCAGCTCCAGCCTCAGGGGATATGCTAGTAAACAAAGGAGAAAAAAATAAAACCCCGATCCCAATGAGGCTTCCACATTGCTGAGCTCTGGGATCCAAGACAAAACACTCTGGAGTTAACCCGGCTCCCCTGAAGTCACAGGCCTATTTGACATGAACCACAACCCAGCCAGAGAGCAGTTTCTATTCCCCTTTAACTGACAAAGTCTTTCCTTTTGAAAAAATGGCATTCAGAGGTCTCTCATGATACTGGTGCTAGAGAAGGAGTTAACTTTCTGGTTCTCTAAACTTCTGATGATGTACCCTAATAAATACATGCACCCCTCACCTGTAAATGCTTTTATCTATAAACTATATACATGTACATTCTGCAAATATTTTCTGAACATTAGAAAACACACAAATATGAATTTAAAAGATGGCCAAAAAATAACTATCCATAGAAGTTCTAATGTTTCTATTCTATTCTACACCCTAATGGATGGTCTAGCCAGCCTCTATGGGGCACATACCCGACTCTGGAGACAGTCCTTCAATCTCCTGAGCAGCCCTGCAGCCTCTCTGGTGGCTTGCCTGGCTAGCGTCTCCATCTGTTCCCCACCATGGGCAACAACGAATGAAGCTGCTAACGGAAGCACCTTGAAACGCGTGCCACGCCTGGGAGGCAGAGGGGCAGTGTCTGTGAAAGCCTGTAAAAAGGGACTGTCACATCAAGGAGGGAGGCAAAGACACTCAGCATCACCCAGTGATGGAGAGAAGCATGCCAGAGAGGGCAAGACGCTGCTGGTGACTGTCACCTGGCCTGCGAGAGAGGGTTAGTAGACTGAGCCCGCCTTTGTGGAGGACAGAGACTTGAGGCTGAGACCCATGCCAGGTTCCAGGACTGGCCTCCTCTGAAGGTCTGTCCTGGAAACCCTGAAGCTTCAGCCCTGACCCCAAGGACAAGGATCTTTACCCTGCCTGAACTCCAGGGAGGTCTTGGCATCAGCAAAATTTGCCTCTGACTCACGTCAGGAGAGAAAAGCACAGACTGGCTGTCTTCAGAGTCTAACGTGAGAGTCTGGACTGCTCAGCCACCCCCTTGAGAACTCAGTTCCGTCCACTGTGAGGTGCCTGGCTGGGATGCTTGACAGACAAGGCCCCTGCCAGCTACTCGTCCTGGGATGTCTCAGAAGCTTGCCTGAGGCACAATGTAGGTAATTGTCCACAGAAGGAACAATGCGCCATTTGACCATTTCACTAGTGGCACAGAAACAAGGGGCAATTTGAACGCAAGAATACCAGGTAAAGGAAGGCTACAGTAGAGTTATGTAACATTAACTGGGACTCAACACCAATCTCCTCCCCTCCCACACCCTGCAAAGACCACAGCCACCTGCTTCTCCACCACAACTCAAACTACACAGAAAGAAACACCTCAGACGTACTCAGAAACACAAACTTCACCCAGTGAAAGCACAGACTTAGGTCTAGAGACTTTCAGTGCCTTGATCTTAGCTATAAGATCTAAGTTTTGCATAGGATCAGAATAGACAAACCTGGAACATTACCATGTATACTGTATTGTTAGGGACCACCTTCTATGGGACATCTGACCACTGGAACCTGCCCTACACGCAATCCATCATCAGATAATCACACATGCTTACTAGCGGTAAGGCCCTGTATTAAACGCTGCTGAAAACACAGAAATGACAGTGACTAGGTCTCCCATGTGCCCAGAGTTTACAGTGTGGCTGGGGTGCCGATCTGTGAAAGCCAGATATGTTCTCATGAAAAGATGCACCCCTTGGGTGCCGATCTGTGAAAGCCAGATATGTGCTCATGAAAAGATACACGTGGGACAGAGGTTGGGATACTCGTCAAAATATTTAATACCCAGTATAGCCAGGTATCAACCAGTCAGAAAAGACACAGGCCAGTGCACCAGAACAGGGCTCTGAAGTTCCTCTGCTGCCCCATGTATGAACCCTTAAGTTTCCATATTAAGGGTGGGGCACTAGGGTAGCAGCTGTTCTCTAGCCAGGATGGGAGTGTTTCGATATTTTAACCACTAGCGTGGTCGCTGGTGCATCCCCAGGTGAACGACAGTGAGCACAGCTGAGGAAGGGGAGAGTCACTTCAGGAAAAGTGTCTCTGAGAAGAAGGGGTGCTCTGTGGGACAAGGAATGGCATTCCAAACAGGCCGAGGTGGGCATTGTACCATTCAGATATACTTTTTTTTTTTGGAGACAGATTCTCACTCTATACCCCAGGCTGGAGTGCAGTGGCGCTATCTCAGCTTACTGCAACCTCTGCCTCCGAGGCTCAAGGGATTCTCCTGCCTCAGCCTCCTGAGCAGTTGGGATTACAGGTGCCTGCCACCACACCTGGTTAATTTTTGTATTTTTAGTAGAGACAGGGTTTCACCATGTTGTCCAGGCTGGTCTCAAACTCCTGACCTCAGGTGATCCGCCTGCCTTGGCCTCCCAAAGTGCTAGGATTACAGGCATGAGCCACCACACCCAGCCTAGATGTACTCAACACGAGCTTTATCCCAGCAAAAACACAGGCTTGAGTCTAGAGACTTTCAGTGTCTTGATCTTAGCTGTAAGATCAAAGACACCATCAGACCAGGACATAGGAAGGTCAGTCGGGCAGATGACAGCACCCAGGTACAGTGTCTTGGGTACACAGACCCATTAACCCCGTGCCACCAGAGTCTGCTTTCTAGAAGCCTCAGGATGTGGTGGTTTGGAGAAGCGTGGAGATAGCAGGTAAGAACCAAGCTGCAGAAGCCCCTGACAGGTAAGGTAAATAAACACCTGGGGCCTTACAGAGGGGGCCTGGAAGGCTTCTGCTCAGGAGGGATTTGATCAGAGCTGTGATTTAGAAAAAGCAACCATTCCCCCTCTGCACCCTGCCCCCCTTTCTAACAAAGGCCTTCACTGTTTAAATTGGAGGTGACAATTCTGGACCAGGATGGCAATACTGAGAAGGCAAGGAGGAAATGCATGTGCGTTGGGCAATACTGCACAGAGAGTAGGTCAGAATAAGCAGAACTGCTGGCTGACTGGACTTCAGGGCAGAAATCAAGGGCGACACCAAGGTCCAGCCATTCTTTGAACAGGCACAGGATCCAGGAACAAACTCCACATGCGTGCATGGCCAGAGGGGCAGGCAGGTTGTGTCACCTTGGCCAAGTCACCCCCGCTCCGAGCCCTGCAGTCACCGCACGGGTGCAAAGAATAAGGTGGCTTATTTCAGTGTTGCTCTGAAGTCCCTCACAGGTGGCAAAGGGGGACAGAGGAAGCCCTTCAACCACCGCAGCCCTGCTTTTATGTATTTCATCTCTCAGGGTTCTGCCTAAAATCTCACTGGGAAAAAGAGATCCATAACCACTAGGCGATGCTACTGTGCCTTCAAACCCCGAAAAGTCCCAATTTTATTTTCGTCTACTGAAAGTGTTGAATACGATCTAGAATGCGCTGAGAGATCAAAGTACCCCACAACACACAGCAGAAAGCAAACCTATGAGCGCGGTGAGGCCAGTCTCCTACGTTAGCGGACGCTGCTCCACCACTGCTCGGCCTGGGTCCTGTTCCCAGCTGAAACGTGCTCTCTTCCTCCAGCACACTGCGTGCATTCATTGTGCGTCTCAATTGTTCTCCAGCCTTACAAGACCAATGTCCAGGGCAGGCAAAGCCTTTTATTTTTTAATTCTCTAGAAAGTCACAGCTACATAGCAAGTGATCTTATCACTCCCTGAGCCAAGCTGAATCAAAATGTGTGGTCTCTTTCAGCACTCTAGTGGTATAAAGAGATAATTCAAGGCAGAGTGTAAATGAGATGGGGGTAAAATCAAGGAGCAGTGACACCGAAGGAGACCTAGTTCTGTCCTTCCTGTGTTACTGCCAGTTGTATCACCTGGAACTTTCTTCTCGTTTTTTTTGCGGGGGGATGGAGTCTCACTCTGTCGCCCAGGCTGGAGTGCTGTGGCGCAATCTTGGCTCACTGCAGCCTCCGCCTCCTGGGTTCATGCAGTTCTCCTGCCTCAACCTCCCGAGTGGCTGAGACTACAGGCATGCACCACCATGCCTGGTTAATTTCTGTTATTTTTAGTAGAGACGGGGTTTCACCATATTGGTCAGGTTGATCCAACCACCCAAGCCTCCCAAAATGCTGGGATAACAGACGTGAGCCACCGCACCTGGCCTAACCTGGAACTTTTTAGGCCCTCCTGGACTGAGAAACTTCTAGCTCTGGAGGGGCAGTAGAGTCAAGCAATTAGGAGCACAGACCCGGAGGCCAGACTGCCTAGGTTCAAATTCTGGTTTGAGCAACTTAATCTTTGCACCTGTTCCTTTATCTTGCGTACGGTAAGGCTAGCAGCAGGACCTACCTTACAGGGTTGCTGGGGGTACTCATGAGTTAACCCATCAGAAGCTTAGCAGCACCTGGCTCTGTCTGCTGCTATGGTCACTGCTTCGTTCCTAAACCTGGCTGTGTCCAGGTTGTGGCCACCACCTCGGTCAGCTACCACAGTCCTGCTTCGTGGCAGACACCTGGGCCCTGAAGGAGAAACTAGCTCCGGAAGCACTTTCTCATGACTCTGCTTAATAAAGGAATAAATAGTATTCAGAGTATTTCAGTCCTTCTTAGATGGACATTTCTCCCACAACAAACCTAAGGGGAAAGTACCCATTTCTACAGCAGCCAAAGCTGTGCTAATGGATAGAGCCTACATTTATCAGAATAAATGGTCTACAGGCAGGCCCCGTTCCTCCTCTGATGCCCTAACTCCTTTCCATTTCTCTTTCCAAACCATGAAATCCCTATTTCAACCGCTTTTGACTAGAACACATGAACCCAAAAGTCCATCAAGCCTATTCATCAGTAAAAACACTTTTCAAATTATTGTTAATTTCAAGAGTTTTAAAGCAGAACATGCCCTATTTTTTAAAGACCTATTTAAACATGTAACAAAGGTGGGTAAACTGTTCTGAAAAATATCCAACAACAGGGGAGAAGCAACTAAATTATGGTCCATACAGCAAATAATGCCGTCGTCTTCAGAACTTATTTTTTGAAGAATATGTAACAAGGTGGAAAAAAGCCCACAATATAACTTAGGTGATTAAATTGTCAAAATTTTAATCTTTAATTAACAATGTATGCTTAAAATTTGTTTATTGTATAGAGAAAAAAGACTGGAAATACAACAAAATGTTAATAGTATTTAATCTCTGGGAGAGCTTCATTTTTCCTACTTCCCAAATTTTTTCCAATAAGCATGCATGACTCTTAAAATATGAAAAATGAATATAGCTTTTCTGTGGCAAGTGGTTTTGATTTAGATATTAAACAGCTTTCAGAATTTTATTTACACTTGAAGACCAGCAAATATTTCAAAAAGAGAATCAGCCCAGGCACCTATATGGAACCACCAGTTTTGAGATTTTATGTTATTGTTTTTACTTTTTTTTTCTAGAGATGGGGTCTTGCTGTGTTGCCCAGCCTGGTCTTGAAATCCCGGCCTCAAGCAACAAGCTATTTGCCTCCAGATGATCATATCCTTCTAAGGCTGGCAGCACAGGGGAGCAGGGCCCTTACTCACCTCCACTTAAGTTTTTGTTCAAGGGTGACACCTTTGAGGCCAGCCACACTTCAAGGAGTCTCCAGTATTTCACCCACCCCTCTTGATTCCTCAAAGGTCATAAGTGAATGAATACTGTGTTGTTTCTAACACAGTCAAGAAAGTGAAAGTGGGCTGGATGCAGTGGCTCACGCCTATAATCCTAGCACTTTGGGGAGGCCAAGAAGGGCAAATCACTTGAGCCCAGGAGTTCAAGACAAGCCTGGACAATATGGCAAAACCGCTTCACCACCACTACAACAACAACAAAAAAAAACAGGCCGGGCGCGGTGGCTCAAGCCTGTAATCCCAGCACTTTGGGAGGCCGAGACGGGTGGATCACGAGGTCAGGAGATCGAGACCATCCTGGCTAATACGGTGAAACCCTGTCTCTACTTAAAAATACAAAACAAAAAACTAGCCGGGCGACGAGGCGGGCGCCTGTAGTCCCAGCTACTCGGGAGGCTGAGGCAGGAGAATGGCGTTAACCTGGGAGGCGGAGCTTGTAGTGAGCTGAGATCCGGCCACTGCACTCCAGCCTGGGTGGCAGAGCAAGACTCCGTCTCAAAAAAAAAAAAACAAAAATTAGCTGGGCATGGTGGTGTGCGCCTGTACTGTAAGCTACTGGAGAGGCTGAGGTGGGAAGATCAACTGAGCCCAGGGAAGTGGAGGCTGCAATGAGCCATGATGGTGCCTGTACTCCAACCTGGGCGACAGAGTGAGACCTTATCTGGGAGAAAAGAAAAAAAAGGAAAGTGAAAATGTCATGATGTAGAAAATGAACATCACTCAGATTATGTGACAGTTTTCTCTTCTTGCCATTATATACAACCCAAGGCTTGCCACAAACTGAAATTTCTTATGCATTGACATTCAGCATTTGATGTAAAATGACAATCTTAGAGTTGCTGCCACAAACCCTGGTAAAACTGCCCCTGCCTTCTCTAGTTCACTAAGTTCAGCTACTCCTTCAGGGCTTGTGCTCCTTTAAAACTTTTCAGAAGCCGCTTGAAGTACCAGCAGGTAGAAACTCAAACTCAACTCCCTGCAGCTTCAGATCAGCGCTGGCCACTGAGAATTCTTCTCCAGGCCCCAGTGTCGAAGGTACTTTTGACCGTCATGTGTTTGTCTGACTACCAAGTTGGACTGCCAGCCTTCACTAAGAACTCCGGCACCTTTATCTACCTCCTGTCAGATCACTGCCTGTCAGAGAGTGAGGCCTAAAAAGGCTTTAGGATACCAACAGCTTTGAGCTGCCTAAAAGGAAATTCTTTTCTATTTTGTAGTACAGGAGTCTCATGCATTGCATCATCCAAACAAGACTGTCCACAAAACATTACTAATAGATTCTAATTTAACAGAGTTTGGTTACAAGAGACAGTAAACACAAATGGGCACGTTTTAAATGGCAAACTCACACAATAAATTCAATTGATCTTAAAAGTGAAACATTCCTCTAAGGTTACTGACTATAAATATCTACAAATTACTATTCCTACAGTCTTGCTATTTCCAGAAAAGTGAAACTGGAAGGGAGACAGGAGGAGAAATACCCAGCTCTAATGACAAGACAACCTTATCTTTTCTCAAAAGTCTTCCCAAACACACAACCACTTTCCACAAAACAGTTACATCAAAAAAGATGTAGGGAGACCTAGACATTAAGCATGCTAGAAGGTAGGGACAGTTTTACCAGTGTTTGTGGCAGCAGCTCTGAGATAGTCATTTTACATCAAATGCTGAACGTCAATGCGTAAGAAATTTGAGTTTGTGTTAAGCCCTGGGTTATATATAATGCCAAAAAGAGAAAACTATCACATAATCTGAATGATGTTCATTGTTCTGCATACACCATAGCATGCTGGTACACTTTCAGTTAGCCTAAACTTCACCCAAAAGTAGAGGTGGCTATGAAACTCTACCCGTATGGTGTAAATAGATACCTGTCCCTACATGCGTGGGTCACATGTATCTACCTCCTAAATACCAAAAACTTAAAAGCCCAGATTTCTTTTAGGTCAGGCTGCCTACAATAATAATAAAAATACTGCAAAAATACGAACAACAGAGACAGGAAGGAAATATGTCAAAATGCTTATAATTGTGGGGGAAGGGTAATTTTTTTTTTCTTTGGACAGAGTCCTGCTCTGTCCCCAGTCTGGAGTGCAGTGGCAGGATCTTAGCTCATCACAGCCTCTGCCTCCCGAGTTCAAGCTATTCTTCTGCCTCAGCCTCCTGAGTAGCTGGGATTACAGGTGCATGCCACCACGCCTGGCTAATCATTTATATTTTTAGGAGAGATAGGGTTTCTCCACGTTGGTCAGGCTGGTCTCGAACTCCTGACCTCAAGTGATCTGCCCGCTTTGGCCTCCCAAAGTGCTGGGATTACAGTGAGCCACCGCACCCATCTGGGTAATCTTTTTTTTTTTTTAAGTATTCTGTTTACAGTAAATTCAGAAAACAGAAGTCTTTAATATGTCTATTATTTTAAAGGGGAGAGGTATAAGGTGTGCTGCTAACAAGTTTATTTTTCTAGTCATAGTATTTGGACTCATGAAAGATTTTAGTCTAATGCAGTTTGTTCACAAACTGGAAGGGAGAGAGGAGGAGAAATACCCAGCTCTAATGACAAGACAACCTTATCTTTTCTCAAAAGCCTCCCCAAACACACAACCATTTTCCACAAAACAGTTACATCAAAAAAGATATAGCAAGACGTAGACATTAAGCATGCTAGAAGGTAGGGACAGTTTTACCAGTGTTTGTGGCAGCAACTCTGAGGTAGTCTGAGGGGGCCTCAGACTAGGTAGGTGTTTTTCGAGTTGAGTCAGAACAAGAAAGTAAGTCTCCCAAGACCCGGTCCTTTCCCACTATATGGCACTGCACTGTCTAGCTCCAATCTGATGGCGAGCAATGGTTGCTTAAACAGCTCCATCTTCTCCAGCCTACGCAGCACACACCTACAACTCAAACTTTACGTTTTACCCAACCTAACCTTCCACGTCCACTTGAAAAAAAAAAAAAAATCAACCAGAAGTTTTTGATTTTTTGCTGGCATGAAGCCAAAAACTGTTTTCTTTGGGACAATCACAGGTTAAGTTGTGAAATGTGTGGCAGAAACTGCAAGATTTAACCAGTTTCTCTCAAGGCTAATCAAAAGTCAAGAAATAACAAAAGGCAGGGCAAGTGAGAGTCGCGGGACTTCAGATACTCCTGCACCAAGAAGCTTAAAAGTCTTAGCCAGGGCACTAGAGGACGCTTTTAGAATGGTCACTCTTAATTACGCTCCACAACCTTGAAACTGGACGGAGTGGGGAAGAGATTTCCACACTCTCACACGCGCGGACTGGGGGAATGCCTGTCCCCAGACTCGAATCCACGTGTCCATTCAAGTCATCAACCGCCAGTCTCCATCTACGCTGCCAGGTGACAGGCATCATCTTTGCTTCTCAATTTCAAAAAATGCCAGCACTCCTTAGATCAATGACTCCACGGACAAGTGCAGGGGCCACGGGCACTCCTCTGGAGACACTGCGAGAATGTCAGCCACTGGCAGCGGCCTCTGAGCTGCCTGTGGGCCTCGTGCCGGCGCGCGGCGTGGGGCCGGCATCTCAGCGGGCGCGGGTGCAGTCCCGCCCCACGCGCGGTCCGAACGCCCGCGAACCCGGCCTCTGGGGCAGGCGGGGGCCGCGGCCGAGAGAAACGTCAGCGGCCCGGCGGGGCCACCTCCTCCCAACCGAAGGGCGGCGTCCGGCCGCTCCGCCGGGCCGGTCCCCGCCGCCGCACACTCAGGAGTCGGTGCCGCGCGCATCCCCCGCCGCGCACAAGCCCCGCGCCCGCGCCCGCGCCGCCCGCGGCTCAGACACAGGAAGCCGCGGCGGCAGAGGCGCTCCGGAGGCCTCTGGCTGCCGAGGGAAGCGGGGCCGCGGCAGGAGGCCGGAAAGGCGGCGCGGCCCCACGAGCCTGTGGCGGCTCACGCGCCTCAGCGGCGGCCGCTGCTCCGGGCTCGGCCCTGAAGGGCAACCTCAGCCCGCGCCTCGGCCGGGGCCCGGGCACCGCCGCAGGAGCAGGCGCGGCTCCGCACGGCGGGAGCACTCACCTCCTCCGTAGACCAGCCGCTCCGCCGCCGGCTGTCACCGCAGCCCACTCCCTGCCCCGCGCCGGCTCTGGTTGCTATTTAAGGCGCCGCTGGCGCCGCCGCCTCTGCCTGCTAGTTGCGCCCCCGCCACCGCCGCGGTTGAGCCAGGATGCTGCTGGTGCGCTCGCCGCGCCGGCCCCGCCCACCCGCGGCCCCGCCCTCCCGCGGCCCCGCCCTATCCGCAGGCCCCGCCCCGCCGCGCGCCCGGCCGCCCTCCAGCCTGGGTGCGCGTGGCTGGCGCATGGCCGGCGGGCTAGAGGCAGCGGCGGGCGAACGCAGCTGGAGTCGCCCGGACTGCCTCGGATTTCATAATGAATCTGAGGAAGGACAAAGGGTACATTGGACCGCCTCAGCTCAGAGGCCCCGCGGTCCCTGGGTCCTGTGATGCCCGAGGGGCGGGCGGCGTCCTCCGGATCCTGCACCCTCAGCCCGTGCCCCGCTGGCCTCCTGGCAGGCTAGGCTTCTGCTGCGACGGCCCTGGCGGCAAGGGCCTTCCTCTCCGTTTTTCCTTGACACTGACTTGCGCGGCCGCTTTGAGCCCTTTTTCACCGCGGCCCCACAGGGCTTCGCCACGCTGCCTGGCCGGAAGACCTTTTCTGTCTGGTGTCTGCAGAGCCTGACGTGGGCAGCGCCTGCAGCTCACACCAGTGCAGGGGAGCCGAGGGACGACTGCGCGTTGCACCAGGGCGACCACCTGCTGTGCGGTTCTCAGGACTTCCGCGTCCCTGCCATGCCCATCTGGGGGCTTCAGAAGCCAACACGATGGTTTTCGGGCTCACATTCCAAAGGCTGCTCTTCCTTGTAGCACCTGGGACCGACCAGGAACTTCAACTTCTAACAACAGTGGTCCCGGTTACCATGGTGTTTGTGCCCAGCGTTGGCTGGCGGGCCTTTTGAAGAATGATTGTTGTCATAAAGGCCTTTGATAATAACAGATACTGTTTACCCAGTGCTTGATGCCAGGCACTGCTACGAACATTGCATACACATTATTCTATTTAATCTTCGTAATCCGGTGGGGTAGGTGCTGTCATTACTGTCCTTTCACCGAAGAGGAAGCTGGGGCACAGAGGTTAAATGCTAGTGAGGGCAGTACCACACTTGGCACTCAGGTCGCCCCCAGAGTGTGGGCACAGCCACCGCAGGAATATGCCTGGGCTGCAGGCCGGGGAAACTGACCATGGGTTCGCCTCAGGCACCCTGCAGTTCACTCCCACAAATATCTGAAGGACTTTTCCTGGGTCTCTCCCACAGTGTGCTGGGCGCAGCGGTGCAGTGGGGTGAGGGCAACGCACACATCAGCAACCTCTGTAGCAGCTCAGTTCTTCTAGATCTCCTCTAGATCTGTACCTTCCAGGTCTAGAAAAAATGCACTCCACGTTCGTTTTCACTGCTTCCCGCTTGGCTAATCCCTGGTTTTTTTGTCCAGATGTCGCCTCCCCACCCATGATTTTGTCATCTTTGTCTCTCCTTTATCATCTTACTTCTCCAACCAGTCCCTCAGTCCCAGAGCCTCCGCAGGCACCTCCCAAGTTCTGTGGTCTATGTTTTTCAAGGGCTGCTGGAACGAAGTACCACACACTAAGTGGCTTCAACAACCGAAATGATATGGTCTTTCCTGGTTCTGGAGACTAGAAGTACAAAATCACGGCGAGGGCAGGGCTGGCTGCCTTTGAGGGCCATGAAGAGCATCTGTGCCAGGCCTCTCTGGCTTGCAGATGTCCATCTTCTCCCTATGTCTCCTCACACCATCTTCCCTGTGGTGTGTGTGTGTGCAAATTCCCCCTTTCTATAAGGACACCAGTCACACTGGACGAGGGCCCACCCTAATTGCCTCATTTTAACTTGATGACCTCTGTAATCAAGAGGTAATCTCCAAGTAAGATCCCATTCTAACATAACTGAACAGCCAGGCACGGTGGCTCACACCTGTAATCCCAGCACTTTGCGAGGCCGAGGCAGGCAGATCAACTGAGGTCAGGAGCTCAAGACCAGCCTGGCCAACATGGTGAAACCCAGTCTCTACTAAAAATGCAAAAATTAGCGGGGTGTAGTGGTGCATACCTGTAGTCCCAGCTACTCAGGAGGCTGAGGCAGAAGAATTGTTTGAACCCAGGGAGGTGGAGGCTGCTGTGAGCCAGTCAAGATCGCGCCACTGCACTCCAGCCTGGGAGACAGAGCAAGACTGTCTCAAAACAAACAAACAAACAACAACAAAGAAAACCCTGAACATGTGAACTTGGGGAATGTGGAGGGGACAATTCAACCTGTAACAAGTGGACGGTCATCACTGGTTGTCTCTCCTTATCTCTTCTCCTCAAGACACTTTACTCTTAAACCAGATGCCTCTCCCTGGGCTCTAGCCTTTAATGCAGGTGATTTCCAACTCAAGGGTGGGAAAGGCACACAACCCAGAATCAGACCTGAGTTCGCACTCCTTCTGGCAAGAACTTCTATGTGACATTGGGAAGCACCTTCATTCCTTAGAACCTAGATTTCTCCTCAGGATATAAGGGGGCTGGGCTAAATAATCTCTTAAGTCTCTTTCAGCACAAACACTTAAAAAAAAAAAAAAAACCCAAAACTTTTTAAGTCTAATCACTCCAAAAAGTTTTACAATGTATAGGGTTGTCTTGTGGCCTTGAGTAAAGACTTTGATGGGAAGCAGTGTTGCATAGTGGTTAAGAACACAGGCTTTGGGGTCAGTGAATCTGCATCAAGCCTCATTGCATCCTCCTTAAATAAGGAACAGTGCCTACCTCAGACAGGTGTCATAGGATTGACAGCCATGCCCTTGGTGTTCTCATTAAATGAAGATTCCAGACTCTATATTTGGGAGTTTGTGACTTAGGTTAAAAAAAAAGTCTTTTTTTTTTTTTTTTTTTTGAGATGGAGTCTTGCTCTGTCACCCAGGCTGGAGTGCAGTGGTGCGATCTTGGCTCACTGCAAGCTCCGCCTCCCAGGTTCACGCTATTCTCCTGCCTCAGCCTCCTGAGTAGCTGGGACTACAGGCACCCGCCATCACGCCTGGCTAGTTTTTTGTATTTTTAGTAAAGACGAGTTAACCAGGATGGTCTCAATCTTCTGACCTCGTGATCCACCTGCCTCACCCTCCCAAAGTGCTGGGATTACAGGTGTGAGCCACCGTGCCTGGCCTTTTGTGTTTTTTTAAATGAAGGACATAATCTTTTTTTTTTTTTAATTAGGCCAGGTGCAGTAGCTCACACCTGTAATCCTAGCACTCTGGGAGGCAAAAGCAGGAGGATTGCTTGAGTCCAGGAATTCAAGACCAGCCTAAGCAACATACTGAGACCCTGTCTCTAAGAAAAAGTTTTTAAAAATTGTATCACAGTGATCACAATGACCACTATTCACATCATAATGGCTTTTTTGGCTATTGATGCTGCAGTGTTTTTATATACTGAAATGTGTCAGTGGGACCAGCAACATTAAAGAATAAAGATCCTAGATGAAAATAAACACTAATAATCCTAGTGTCCTCTCCAATAGAATTAAACTTCTTATGAATCAGTAGTATTATAATGCTATGTAGTTATGAGGAATGGAATTCTTTTAGAAGCAGGCAGCATGAATTTATACTTCCTTGTACTTACTTCTTTAAGAAATCAGTCTTAACCCTCCTTTCTACTTTCTTTTCTTTTCAAACATCTCTCTAGCCAAGGGAATAAGAGCCAATTGGATATTATAGTGGTGCAAATTTCCTAGTGGAAATTTGAGTCTTTTTTTGGTTGCTCCTGCTCTTGTTACATTTTGGCCTGATTAAAATGTTGTGGCTAGTTCTGGCTAGATTCACATTGATATTTGCCCACCACCATTGGTCAATCTCCTAGAGAAGCTAAAGAGAGTTGGGCTGGGTGCAGTGGCACATGCCTGTAATCCCAGCGTGTTGGGAGGCCAAGGTCGGCGGATCACTTCAGCCCAGGAGTTTGAGACCGGTGTGAGCAACATGGCGAGATCCTGTCTCTACAAAAAATACAAAAATTAGCCCGGCATGGTGGTATGCTCCTGTAGCCTGTAGTCCCAGCTACATGGCTGAGGTGGGAGGATCTCTTGAATCCAGGAGGTGGAGACTGCAGTGAACCGTGATTGCACCATTGCACTTTGGCATTGGCAACAGAGCAAGACCATGTCAACAACAACAAAAAAAAAAGAAAGAAAAAAGAAAAAAAAATCAAAGTCTTTCTGGGACAAGCTGATTAGCAGGTTTACAGTGGTCTTGTCTCAAAAGTTCCCACTTGTGATTAGGAACTACGAAGCTGTAATTATTTTTAATCTTCTGTGCCTATTGCTTTTGGGCATGGCTATCTGAAGTACAGCCACATCAATTAATAACGGCCGATGTGCTTTTAATTACAGAGCCAATTACCAGCCAATTTGGTAATTGGCTGGTTAAAGGAAGATTGGCGTCAGTAATTGAGTAGGTATTCAATTGTTGAGTTGGACACATTTTTCTAACTACTCAGATGTGATCAACGTCAACCAAGGGTAGACCCATGTTCAGAGCCTTAAACTTACACGATTTAGGGAACCTCTTTAAGAAAATTACGAATACAAAGTTGGATACAAAAGTGAATGTTTCCTTTAGAATTAGAACAGAAATCACAGTAAAATACAAATTTTAAAAGTTTGGGCTTTCTAGGGCCTCCAGCGGTAGGGAAGGGAAAAAGTGTTGCCCACATACGTAATTGCAATCATAAATTTCACAAAATCCGGAAAAAAATAACTGAAAATTTTTATTAATTATTTTTTCCTACCACTCTAATAAGTTTTTTTCCTATGTTTTGGGCTGCATACTCTTGAATGTTTTCTTCATGTGACATTTTAAATAAACTTGATAAAGCAGTTTTTGATTTATAGAAAAATTGCCAAGTTCCATAAACGCCCTCACCCAATTTCCACTGATGAACATCTTAGATTAACATTTGTGATGATGATTGAGCCAATAATGGCACATAATTATAAACAAAGCCCATCCATTGTTCAGCTGTCATCTGTTTTTACCCAGTGTCCTTTTTCTGTCCCAGGATCCCAACCAGGACATGGCATTGCATTGGATCCCAACCAGGACATGGCACTGCATTTACTCATCATGCCTCCTTAGGTTCCTCTCGGCTGTGACAGTTTCTCAGAGTATCCTTGTTTTTTAGGACCTTGACAGCTTTGAGGCATACTGGTGAGTGTTCTGTAGAACATACTTCTATTGGGAGTTGTCTGATGTTTTTCTCATGATTAGACTGGAGCTATAGGTTTTTGGGAGGAAGGCCACATGACATTTTTATAATATAATTTTCTATGGGAAGAAAATTTGGACTTTTCTCTACCATGATTCATGGGCTTTTCTTACATTGTTAGTTTTGATTCAAAATCAAAACTATGTTGATGAGTACCAAATTCATTGCTTTTCATTTTAAATGCATGCTGACTGGAAGAATTTTCAGTGGTAAACCTACCGGCTATGTCCATTTCTCTCCGTGTTTCTCTTCCCCTGCCCATGTCCTAAGATGCCTTAGGAGAGGGGAGATATGATCTCTGACCTTGAACCTCCTGCCAGGATGCTAGGTAAGTTGACGGAGAGGATGGAGAAGTATCCCTGAAGGCATTCCTGTGCAGAGAAAGCTACAGCTGTACGTGTAAGTCACTGTGAATTCCATAACTACGTCTCCCCAGACCCAAAGAAATGTATGTTCAGCTCCAGCTCCTCTTAGTTGGGTTCCAAAGATGACCTTGGCCACTTCAGCACCATCATGGGATGAGGTGGTGACAGAAGAGACTTGGCATAGAGTGCACCAACTGTGCTATGTGCTGCATCAGCTGATTGCAGCTATGTGGTCTTACTTTTGCAAATTCTGTGGAAATGTTTAACCAAGTGACTAGGTTGCCAGAGCCCCTCCCAAGGTCTCACAAGGGGCTTCTATAAGTGAGAAGCCCTAAAAATTAAGCTATGTGAGCCTCGCAATAAATCTACTCGTTGGCAATGCTTTTTGCACTGTTATTGTGCTACTGCTTGGATTTGATGGTACAACTCTCCTGGGCTTCAGCGGTAGTGAAGAAGAGGCCTTTCCACCAGGTGGACACTGTTCTAACACTACTGATAATTATCCCATGGTCTTCAGTGGCCCTGATGAAGCCATAGTCCCTTTCTCTACAACCCTTTTAGTTTTAGCATGCACTTGATCCACTGGCTTCATCCACTCCATGAGGGAGAACAATCCACAGCTGCTTAGGCCGCAGCTGCCCAGCATTTCCCCTCTCTTTTCTGGGTCAGAGGCCTCCAACTCTCCCAGACTCACTGCTCAGGCCCTCTCCTGGCATTGCAGTTCTGCCCCAACACAGAGCTGACAAACCAGGGCTTCCAGACCCCACCCTGCATCCCCACAGCACTCTATTTTTTTTTTTTTTTTTGCTTCTGGAAGTGATATGAAGATTTTATGTAGTCAATGTCAAAAAGAAATGATAATTACTTCACCTTTCCAACTCAACTGGCCACTTACTCCCAACCAGTAAAATTCAACCTCTGCAAGGTTTCTAAGGCACGCTTCATAACCCGACCCTGTTTTCCCCACTGACAAGTTCTTGTCATTTTCCTCTCCAGCTATCTGTAGGTCAAGAGTCAAAAGTCTGGAGTCACACTGCTTGGATCCAATTCCACTACTTATTAGTTCGGACCCAAGGCAAGTAACCGTCAAATCCCTACCTTTCTTATCTGCTGAGTGAATATTATACTGTATTGCATCAAATCTAAATCACCAATTGTAAGATGCACCATTAATTTATGTAGCCTTAATAAAGAAAAGAATATCTGCTGACTTTAATTGCAAAACATTGCCTCTATCAATTAGCTTTTGCTATATGACAAATCACACCAAAACTTAATGGCTTAACACCGCAATCATTCATTAGCTCATCATTCTGTGGGTTGGCACTTGGGCTAGGTTCAGCTGGGTGGTTCCTCTGCTGGTTTCTCTTGGGCTCCATCCTGCAGCCACCAATAGCTGGTGATCGGCTGGGGCCAGGTGCTCTGGGATGGCCTCATTTACACATTTGATGATTGGCTGACTATTTGCTGAGGCTCCTCAGTTCTTCACATGGCCGCCCTAGCAAGCTAGCTCAAGCATGTTCAAACAGTGGTGTCAGGGCTCCAAGCACAGCAAAGGGGACAAGCCTCAGGGTATAAATGCTTTTCAAACCCCTTGCATCATGTTTGTGTGCTCGAATCCAGGCAATCTGGCTCCAGACCCTTGGCTCTGAACCTGCAGAGAGTTCTGTCTTGCTGGAGAGGGGAATTACAGCAGGGATGGGTTCTGTGGCTAAAGCAAGCCACATGACCAAATCAAGACTCAGTACAGGAAAGAACTACTGAAGCACATGAGTATGAGGAGAATTTTGCTGGCTATTTTGCAATCTACCCACATCCTGACTGTGTACATAATAAAGTCTGAAGAAATTTGTACTAAGAGTGCACAAGTACTAAGAGTAGTAGTGTTTACCTCAAAGAGTTGAGTAGTAGTGCCCTGTGAGATAATGTCAGTAATATCACTTAGTACAGTGTTTGGCCCCTGGTGAATGTTCTGTACATACTATCACTATCACATTTGTATCTGTGTTTCTTTCTACACCGGTAAATTCATGTTTATCCTCCCAAACCTGACTCAGACATCACTCTCCTTAGGACACACACACAGTTTGTTGCTCCCAGGGCTGTGCCGCCCTGTGCTTTACACACATTACCTTTGTTGTAGCAGGTTGTCCTTCTTGTGCTTCCGGGGGCCTGGCTTTGGGCTCTTTGGTAGCAGATATTTTGTGTCTAGACACTTTCCATCCCCAAGCCAATACAGTGCCTGGCACTTGGTATGTGTTTATTTAATTGAAGTGACATATCACTTCCAACAGAACTGCTTCTCATTCGCCTGGGTATCTATCTTCCTTTCCTCTGAGGGTGCTCCCACAGCACCCTACCATCTTTCTAGTCTTGTCACACTGAACTGTGATGACTTGTTTGCTTAACGTGCACACATAAAGAATTTTCCTTATTTCTTTATATTACATAGAGTTGCCCCAGTACCATGACTAGTGGCAGCAGCAAATACTCTATAAATACTTCTCACATTTATGTATTTATTTATTTATGAGATTGAGTCTCACTCTGTCACCCAGGCTGGAGTGAAGTGGGGCAATCTCTGCTCACTGCAACCTCCACCTCCCAGTTCAAGTGATTCTCATGCCTCAGCCTCCCGAGTACCTAGGATGACAGGCACCTGCCACCAGGCCCGGCTAATTTTTGTATTTTTAATAGAGACAATGTTTCACCATGTTGGCTGGGCTGGTCTCGAACTCCTGACCTCACGTGGTCTGCTCACCTTGGCCTCCCAAAGTGCTGGGATTACAGGCATGAGCTACTGTGCCTGGCCAACACCTGTTAAATTTAGGAAACAGAGTTTTCGATCCCTGTCTTACACCCAAGAAGGCCTATGGCCCAGAGATCCAGAGTAAAATTAGATTTAGCATTTAATCTATCAATAGCTGTTTCTTACTGCATCCCTAGGGTATGAACTCTGCTGGCTTTTCTCTCCTTTTTAGATCACAACCCAGTGACATCACCACAACAGAGAGAATCATTGCAGGTCTTATCCATGTCCCTGTGGTCTTTTGGATCGCTCACCCCCACCCCAACACACACACACACACACACGCTCACAAACATCAGTATTTTAAGTTTATGTGAGTAGAGTGTGTCTGTAAATGCTATGGGCAGTGGATGGGACTTGGATCAGGTCATTTGTCACCCTATGATACCCTATGGGGGCAGGGCCCCAGGACCCCATAGAGTTGGCATATTGGCTCAGAGGGATGTTGAAACTGTGAGTGGAACAACAGACCACCATCCTCCACTTCCATTTGCATCCTCTACTTCTCTCCTGCAGCAGGCTGACGCCGGCCCAGAGCCTGCATACAGCCAGGAGCTCACATCTCAGCCTTTTGGAGGCCATGCACCACCATGGGAATGCAATGGAAGATACAGACCCTCCTCATAAACATTTCCCACACTCTTTCTATGGGTTCCCTGGGGTCCCCAGTTAAGAGCCCCTGGGGGAATAGAAAGGGCACTGGATTTGTAGTTGTAGAGATCTAAGTTCAAGGTCTGATTCTACCTCTTACTAATTCTGTGGCTGATCTCTCTGAGCCTCAATTTCTACATCTGAAAATGAGGTAAGGCCAGCACTGCAGGTTGTAAGGGACCTGCTACGTGATAGGTCTTCAGTTTTGTCTTCCCTGTCTCAGCCTCCTAGATACGTGGTTACCATTTGCAAGTCCCTGGAGCTAATAGGTGGAAGTTTCATGCCAACTTCATGAAGACTTTCCTGAAGAGGTCTTCATGCACTCACGTGAAACCATTTACTGAACATTTATTATGTGCTAGCCACAGTGGTAGGTGCTGGAGTATGCAAGCGTGTGTTTATACCTGACTGTGAAAGGTACACAGAGTTGAACATAATATGAGATCTCAGGGAGCTCGCAGTATGATGACCTAGTACCCATCTATCCACAGAATGCAATTTGCCTAAAATGTTTAGCATAAAATGTTTTACCTGATTAACCCACTAAAAAGACATTTCATTATTGATACTGCCAGCATTTTGGCTATGGGATCAAAGTCTGGCCTATGTTTGACACCCATATATCTCTGTGAAAACACATTCTCTTCCTTGAGTCTGTTAAATTCAATGCCAAGAGCCTCCATTAGGGATATTCTTGTGTAGTCAAAATTGAGTGTGGTGTCTTTGGCATGAATATATTGAATGCACAGCTTTTGAAATTAGTTCAATATGGTAAATATCAATGTTCTCACTGACTGAATAAAATTGATTACAATATTGCACTCTACACAGCTGAAGATTAACTTTTGGGGAAATGATTTTTTATCATGGCTAAAAATCCATTTTTTTTTTTTTTTGAGGCGGAGTCTCGCTCTGTCGCCCGGACTGGAGTGCAGTCGCCGGATCTCAGCTCACTGCAAGCTCTGCCTCCCGGGTTTACGCCATTCTCCTGCCTCAGCCTCCCGAGTAGCTGGGACTACAGGCGCCCGCCACCTTGCCCGGCTAGTTTTTGTATTTTTAGTAGAGACGGGGTTTCACCGTGTTAGCCAGGATGGTCTCGATCTCCTGACCTCGTGATCCGCCCGTCTCGGCCTCCCAAAGTGCTGGGATTACAGGCTTGAGCCACCGCGCCCGGCTAAAAATCCATTTTTAAGGTGCTTGTCAGGCTGTTCTTTTCAGCATAGTTCTCAACTGAAAATGTAAACAGCTCATGGCATTGTGGGCATTTGGCCTCACTGCTGAACACGTTCGAACACCTCTGCCCTCACGGTCTTTTCTTCAAGTCGAACAGTCTACAGGAATGCACTAAGCTCCCACTTTGCCAAGAACCTGGCTGTTTGGTAATAATCTGGAGAGATTCCTAAAGACTTCGATAATTGTAATGTTTTGAAACCTCTGTCCCTTTGGTGTCGTTCCTACTGAGGCTCCTCATGCCATTCAGGTTTCATAATTTGGATGTTAAATGAAAACAAAAATGAAGCACAGTGGTCTAGTTTACAATTTAGGTTATTTGGCCTACTTCAGTGTGTCTCCTTTTCAAGTCTTTTCCCCTTTACTATTAACTCCTACTTACTGAGCACCTACTAATTTGTACAGTTCTGGGCCAGGAACTGCTGTGAGTATGAGACAGCTGGCTTCTTGATTGTAAGCAACAGAAATCCACCATGAGCAATGTGAGTAGATACAGAATTCACTGAAAGGAAATTGGAGACTTTCAGAGATTGAAAGACCTGAGCTGGTGTGTGGTCCAAGAAGCAGGAAGACTCACAGCCATCTCTTAACAAGAACAGGCTGCTCAGAAGGCTGCCAACCACCACAGCCATAGTAACTGCTACCAGGTTGGGTCCACTGCAGGCCACAGCTGCTGCACAAGGAAGTTCCAGCCCTCCTTTTATCTTTGCTGCACGCACCCGATAGTCAGAATTCTAGGCAAGAGCTCCTGGTTGCCAGTCTTTGGTCCTGTGCCTGTGCCCTGGCTGCCAGAGGTGGAGTGAGGAAGAGGATCCCTTTGCTTTGTTGTCTGTGGTTGCAGACAGGGTGATGTGACCCCTCCAAGTAAGAAGAGGTTAAATACCGGGTAATAAAAAATGACAAAACTCCACCACATTCTTTGTTCAATGGTAAGAGAAGTACTAGCATTACAATTAGTTCAGACAAGGGGAATTAATTTTTTTTTTTTTTGAGTCTCGGTCTGTTGCCCAGGCTGGAGTGCAGTGGTGTGATCTCAGCTAACTGCAACCTCTGCCTCGCCAGTTCAAGCAATTCTCCTGCCTCAGCCTCCCAAGTAGCTGGGATTAGAGACGAATGCCACCACACCCAGCTAATTTTTGTATTTTTAGTAGAGATGGTGTTTTACCATGTGGGTCAGGCTGGTCTCAAATGCCCGACCTCAAGCAATATGCCCACTTCGGCCTCCCAAGAGTTGGGATTACAGGCGTGAGCCACTACACCCAGTGGGAATTAATTATTTACTGGAGAAATAATAGTAGACCTCACAGTGGAGTAGACTTACAAATACAATTTTGAAGGAGGAATGGATAAGAATCACCATGCAGATAATGGTAAGCCCAGGCATAAATGCTGATGTATACAGTGGCCCAGATATATGAGACAGCATAGAGCGTGAGGTTGGAGGAGTACAGAAAGGAGACAGGGCAGAATTGGCTGCCCTTCTCAGCCAGCTTATACCATTGGACTATGAACAGAGAGACACTGAGCAGTTTTAGACAAAGGCAGGTCACATTCGCCTTTTAGAAATCTCACCTTGGTCCCTCTACAGAGAGTGGATGGCAAGAACTGGTGTGGGCTGGGGTAAGCCAGGCCCAGAGAGACCAAGTTGTCTCATTCTGGCTTTTTCTCCAATTAGCTGTGTGATCTGGACTCCAACTTGACCTTTACCTGTCTAGGCCTCATTATTTTCATCTTTTAAAGTGCTTTGGTTGGATAAGACAATTCTAATGTAGTCCATTCTACCTTCAAAGTTTTAGACTTTGTTACTGTAAAGGCAGATTGGAGTATGACTATTAAAGAAAAACCTTAAATTGCAGGATAAAGTATTTGAACTACTTGTTTACTTATTCAACAAATCTTTTTATTTTAATTTAATTTTATTTTTAGAATTACGATCTCACTCTGTCACAGGCTGGAGCACAGTGTTGTGATCATAACTCACTATAGTATTGAACTCCTGGGTTCGAGCAATCCTCCCACTTCAGCCTCCAAAGTAGCTGGGATGACAGGTGCATGCCACCACATCCTGCTAAGTTATTTATTTATTTCTTTTTTGGCAAGGGCGGGTAGACAAGGGTCTTGCTTTGTTGTTCAGGCTGGTCTCCAATTCCTGACCTCAAGTGATCCTCCCGCTTAGGTCTCCCAAAGCACTAGGATTACAGGCGTGAACCACTGCGCTGGCCTCAACAAACATTTACTATTATTTATGTCTCAAACACACTTCTAGGCTTCAGAGAATTAGCAGTAAATAAGCAAAGTCCTTCCCACTATGTGAGGTCTTCTGAATGAGAGTTAGATTCTAGCAAGAGGAGTGGGGGGCAGTCAACAATAAAGAAACAACTCTCTAACGATATAAGGTGGTGGTATGTGCTATAAAGAACAAAGCAGGTTGGGGGGATTTGGGAGTGACCGGAGAGAGGTAACTCTTCATAGGCTGGCAGGACAGCATCTCAAAGAAGTGAAAGAGATTTTAAACAGATATTCAAATGAAGGGCAGAATCAAGTGAAGATGGGCAGGAAGAATTTTCCAAGCAGGAAAGATCAAAGAAATGGCAAGTGGGAAAGTCTCCGCGCATGTGAGAGGAAGAGTGGGCAGGTCAGTGGGTGCCAGCACGGAATGAGGGAAAAGCACACACAAAGGCTCCGAGTCATGTTGACAAGAAGACAAGAATATCTACATGACGTCACGGAGGGGCCAGAAAAGGGTGACGGGAGATGACTTCAGAGAATTGGCCGGGGCCAACTTTCATTTGTGCATTGTTGATTGTTTCATTCTTTCAGTGCGAGAGGCACTGTGCTAGCAACTGGGAACACTCATGAACTGGCCATGCCTTCAAGGAGCTTAAACCCCTTCTAAGGGGCTCAGAAGACGTCAAACGTATCTTTTTTTTTTTTTTTTTCTTTTTTAAGACAGAGTCTCGCTCTGTCACCCAGCCTGGGGTGCAATGGCGTGGTCTTGGCTCACTGCAACCTCCACCTCTCGGATTCAAGCAATTCTCCTGCCTCAGCCTCCTGAGTAGCTGGGATTATAGGCATGTACCACCCACCACATCTGGCTAATTTTTGTATTTTTAATAGGGATGAGGTTTCACTATGTTGGCCAGCCTGGTCTTGAACTCCTGACCTTGTGATCCACCCCCCTCAGCCTCCCAAAGTGCTGAGATTACAGGTGTGAGCCACTGCACCTGGCCAAAAGACATCAAACATACCTTCTCTCATCAATTTTTTTTCCATGTCTCCACAGCTTGCCAACTCTCCTGCAGTCACACTTTTCTGGCCCATTGAGCTTTTGCTCAGGATGTTGACTTTGCCTGGGTTTGCCCTTGTTATCATCTCACACAGCTAAATCTTCCTTATCCTGTAAGATTCAGCTCAAATGCCAGTTCCTTGAGGAAGTTTCTAATACCCCAGACTGGGAGAAATCTCTACTGCTCTATGTCACTCACCCATTTATCTGTCCATCTGTCTATTCGGGCATCCTTCCATCCATCTGTCACCTTCACTGGTTTTTTCCCCTCCAGTCAGCAACAGGCCTGTCCTGGGTACCACTGATGCCACAGTGGACAAAACACAGTCTTGCCTTTGAGTAAGTCAGAAAATAATGGCAAAGTCAGACAAGAAAATTAACCATTGAAATATAGGGAAATATTACAGTGAATTATTTTTAACAGGCACTTGCTGTTTGTTCAAGGTCCTATGGAGCACAAGAAATAATAAAGAACAGTGAAATATCAAATCCTGACCTTAAGCATGGCTCCTGTTTTACAAATGGAGTTTGTAAATAATTTTTCAATGTATAGGATGGATATTAAATATCAGCTTATTAAAGATTTAATATACAGTCTAAATGGTAGAAATTCAACTGGACAATTTGCTATGATGACAACAGTGAAATAATAGTCTTATTTTCTCCTTTATGGCTTTCACTGACGTAATGTAGTCGATTCCTCAAACAGTAAATTTCTTTTTTTTTTTTTTTGAGACAGAGTTTCACTCTGTCACCCAGGCTAGAGTGCAGAGGCACGATCTCAGCTCACTGCAACCTCTGCCTCCCAGGTTCAAGTGATTTTCGTGCCTCAGCCTCCCAAGCAGCTGGGATTACAGGCATATGCCACCACACCGGCTAACTTTTGTATTTTCAGTGGAGACGGGATTTGGCCATGTTGGCCAGGCTGGTCTCGAACTCCTGACCTTAAGTGATCCACCCACCTCGGCCTCCCAAAGTGTTGGGATTACAGACTTGAGCCATCATGCCTAACCCAAATAGTAAATTTCTATGTAGATAAAGTAATTAATCAAAAATTGGTATGAAACACTCTACCAACTAAAAATCTGTGGGAGAACCCTCCTCAAGACATTTATATTATATAATTGTGGGAATAAGACTCAGAAATAAAAAAGTAATTTCATTTGTGAAATGCACTTTTTAAAAGGCCGTAGAGGATAGGAACCAAATGAATGGTATATAGGAAGTCAGTGATATGAATTCACAGAAGTATTGAGGAGGGAGGCTTTGAATTGATCCTTTCATGATGACCAAAATTCAGAGGATAAAGTAAGGGGAGGAGAAACTTCACACTGGGGAAATAAGGAAAGCAAAGGCCCTATTGAGAGCTGGCAAAGGGCTGAAAATCATACAGAAGGGTGTGTGCAGTTCACTGGAATTTATGAAGTTGGTGCTAAATTGTCTTCTTTACCATTATTCCCAGCACCTAGCATATAGCTTGTCATCACTGTGTGTTGGATGAATGGATTTTTAAAAAATGAATGAATAAGCCATAGGGAGCTACTGCAGATTCTTATTTACAATGACTTAAAGAAAATGGTGCTTATGGGAGATTAACCTGGCAGCAGTGATCACGATGAGCTGGACTGAATAGGGAAGATGGTGAAGAAAGGACCACTTCCTGGTAGGTCGCATGAAGTATGGAGATATCTGCTCCAGGTGGTGCCTGCATGTCTAAGAAACAGCTGAAGGAACACATAAGAGTTACCAACGGAGATGAGTGGTCAGGCAGAAGGAGGAGTCAAAGACGACTGGAAGAATGGCAGTGTGTTTATGGGGCCTATTGAGTTGTAAGAGAGGAGGATGTTTCAGGAGGATTGCCATAAGAGAAGGTGACGTTTAGGGGCAGGAAGAGGGAGGGCATGAAGGTGCAGAGTCCCTAGTCTGATCACAGAGAGGAACATCAGTGTCCTCTGCTCTTGTAGGCAAAGGTCTCATGTGGAACGTTCAGGCTCCTAGTCCTTTGTCTTCTTGTAAGCTAAGTTAATTTCCTCTGCAATTCTGTAGCAATACAAAATCATTAAATAACCAAATCAGGAAAGTGTGTCTGTGTGTAGTTCCATCATCTTTGATTTCTCCTTCATTTTTCTGTGATCCTGCAGATGAAGGCTGTTTTTCGTTTTGTATGTTCTAAGTGGGGATGAGGGTTCTGCTTTGCTTGCTTCTGAACTGGAGAATGATGTTGGTGAGGTCCCCAAAGGCAGCAGGAAGAGCAATGGGGTGGAAAGTGATGCTTGCTGTCGTTATTGTACCTGTTATACCCACCCCATGGGGAAGGCTATTCAACCAATGAATGGTTGAGTCAAAGCCTAGGCCTGCCTGTCTCTGAACCTCACATCTGTAGAGGGCTTTATAAAGAGGGTAGATTGTTGTTTGGACCAGCCAAGTGAAGACTTGCCCGAAGGCAGTTGTATATTTAGATGACTGCCTCCAGTTTCCCTCCCACGTGGTGTCTCTGTAGATGCAAGCGCATCTGTTACATGCGGATCAAAGTCATCTTGCTGTACAGTTCATAGCATCCATGTTTTTGTCTTGTCAGAAGGATAATAATGGCTTACAGAATTCTGATAGTGGTGGCAGCAACACCTGGACAGTCAGAAACAATGCACATGAGAGATGGAGGGGGCTTATCCCAGGTAATAACAGTGACAGTGGGAAAAGTGGATATAGTAGCAATGGATGTTGCAATAGAACCAATAGTTTCCTTTCTTTTCTTTCTTTCTTTCTATTTTTTTTTAAGACAGAGTCTCACTCTGTCACCCAGGCTGGAGTGCAGTGGCATGATCTCAACTCACTGCAACCTCTGCCTCCTGGATTCAAGCGATTCTCCTGCCTCAGCCTCCTGAGTAGCTGGGATTTCAGGCACACACAACCATGCCCAGCTCTTTTTTATGTATTTTAGTAGAGACAGGGTTTCACCATGTTGACCAGGCTGGTCTTGAACTCCTGAACTCAAGTGATCCACCTGCCTCGGCCTCCCAAAGTGCTGGGATTACAGGCATAAGTAATAGGACTGTTTCTTGAATGGATGGGACTGGGTGGTGGTGATCGTAGGGGAGAAGAGTAGGAAACTACAGGACTCAAGAATGACTTCTAGGTATTTGCCCTGAAAAAAACCAGATGGATCATGGCGCCATCTATACGATGAAAAAGACTTAGGTAGGAGCCAGTTTGAGGGGAAAATAAAAAATTCGGTTTTGGAAATGTGAAGTTTGAGATGTCTATTACTCATCTTAGTGGAGTTTGCAAGTAGGCAGTCAGATATACACCTCAGGGGAGTTCAGGGCTGAAGATTCAAATTTGGGAGATGGATTTTTGCAAATCTCCTACCTCCTTCTCAGGTGTTAGGTTAAGATTAGGAGAGGGTAGAACCGCTTCTTGACCTACCAGAAATGAGTAGCAGATGCTATTTGTTCACTCATACTTTTTTTTTTTTTTTTTTTTTTGAGATGGATTCTCGCTCTGTCGCCCAGGCTGGGGTGTAGTGGCACGGTCTCGGCTCAGCTGTTATTTAACCCAATATATCAAAATTATATCAAAAATACTAATATCAAAAATTAGTATTATTTCAACATGTAACCAATATAAAATTACTGAGATATTTTACTTTCTTTTTCTCATGCTGTCTTCAAAATCTGTTGTGTCTCTTACACACGGCACATTTCAGTTCAGACTTAGCCGCATTTCAAATGCTCGATAGCCCGGATCTCGAGGATGCTGTAGAGCTTGGCTCCTTGATGTCTAAACCCCTCCCTTGTCTCCTGCCCATTGGTTATCTCCGGACCTTGGGGGGCTGTTGGGAGCTCCAGTGTGCTCTAAGATAGTGAGGTGTAAACCCCGGGCACACAGCCCCAGAACAGAACCCCAGTCCACGTTGCCCAAAGTGCCAGCCATGGCAGCCAGATGATAGAGGTGTCAGCATCACACAGATCAATATCTAGCTGTTCCTAGCCACACCTGGATTAATTAGTGACCACTGGAGGATAATTGCTGTGTTTTAAAACTGAGAGCATTGCCACCATGTACCATGGTAAATATATTTGTTAACAAGGTAAAAAAAATGTCTTTTTAGTAAAAGCAACTTTAATCCTGGTGTCTCCCCCGACAACTCCCCTTGTCCTGTTTTCCTGGCACTGGGTGCTGACGGTTAGGCAGCATTTCTTCTCTGAATCCCACCACCTGGGCACAGGAGAGATCAGAATGTGTTTGGTAACTGAACGAGCTCAA
Organism: Piliocolobus tephrosceles; assembly: GCF_002776525.5. Lineage (NCBI taxonomy): Eukaryota > Metazoa > Chordata > Mammalia > Primates > Cercopithecidae > Piliocolobus > Piliocolobus tephrosceles. Next base: position 4,961,725 of record NC_045436.1, on the reverse strand, counting down.
GAATGGGAGGCTTACCCTGTGACTCACAGGAGCAGAATGTGTGGGATTTTTGACATTGATTCCTTCTTCGAATGACAGATACAGACAATGACGAATGCTCTCTCTTCTTATCAGGAGAGCTCACCATGGGCGCTTCTTTCTTTAAGGAGTATGCGTCATGGCTGGCTGGCTCCTCCCCATAACCAGCAGTTTAAAGGTGAACAAAAATAGGTCTTGACGATAGCAGCTTTTGGAAGCCTAGGTGCGGTGCAGAAGGCCGGACAGGAGTGGCTTGTCTTCCACTGCAACATGGGGCTTCATCGGAAGCACCGCTGCTGGGGAGCAACCACCTCCTCCTGACCGTCGCAAGCTGCCCAGGCAGACATGCTCATAGCAGCGTCCATTTCCCTGCCTAACCTTCTACCAGAAGATTCCTCCATGTCTACAGGCAGACCCAGGCCAATCTTGGCATGCATGTTCAAGTTTGTCTGACCTTTCTATCTTTCGCCTTCCTCTTCACTAGGGAACCTGAGCACTAGGGTCTCCTTTATTATTTGTTTTATCTTATTCTTTTTTTTTTTTTTTTTTTTTGAGGCAGGGCCTTGCTCTGTCAATGAGGCTGAACTGAAGTGCAATGGTGTGATCATAGGTCACTCCTGGGCTGAAGTGATCCTCCAGCCATAGCCTCTAGAGTAGCTGGGATTACAGGTGTGCAGCACCACAGCCAGCTAATTTCTTTTCTTTCTTTTTTTTTTGTAGAGATGGGAGTCTTGCTGTATTGCCTAGGTTGGTCTCCAACTCCTGGGCTCAAGTGATCCTCTTGCCTCAGCCTCCCAAAATGCTGGGATCATAGGTGTGAGCCACCACATCTGGGCAGATTCTTCTTTAGGTTCCTGAGCCTGGAGAGATGGCTTGCCGGGGCATCTGTTGCAGAGGAATGAGATAAGCTGTGATAATCTGGGTCCTCCAAGAAGCTGAGGCCGTAGATTTTATCTATAGCCTGGAGAAAAGTGGGATGACCATTACACTGCAATGCAAGTCTGACTCCAAACGCAGGAGAGGAAAGGTTGTATGGAGGCCTCCTTGGTTCTAGAGAAAGTTCAGCAAGGCAGAAGGGAAGTGCCGAGACAACATTCGAGGCAGAAGAGCCCCATGTCTCTCAGGAAGGGGCCTAGTGTCTCTGCCATGCCCCATCATGGGCGGGGAGCAGCCCATGGAAAGGGAGCCTCAGCACAGGCCAGGATGGATTCAGAGCGTGGAGTGGCAGCTGGTGCCCTGGGCCAGATGTGCTCCCAGCGGGAGGCACTTTCTCGCAACTGCTGTGTAGGCCTGGGTCCACGTCGTTTCATGAGCAAAAGCCGTGTGGGTGCTGCCTGCCACATATGCAGAGCAAGTGCCACATGATACAGTGGAAGGTGCCCTGGAATTGGCATCAATGTCCCAGGTCATGTCCCTGATCTGTCGCTTATTATTAGTTCATGATCTTAGGTGAGTCACTAAACCTCTCAGAGCCTTGGTTTCTTGATCTTAAAATAATACCTGTCTTACAGCATGGTTGTAGAGTGCAACTAGCTCTTGTGATAAGGAGTGCTTTGTATAATGCTGACACAAACGCATACGTTGTAAACAAATCAACAAAGCACAACTGTTAAAGAACAATGACAGGAGCTCTGGAATTTTGCTATAAGCAGTCTGTGGCAATGATAGAGATTTGTCTGTCTCTGTGGTTATACCTGCACGAAACTGCACACCATGCCAGTATACAAATTCTACAGGGTCTCAGTCACTTAGCAGATGTCAGTTGTCTTGACTGTTCTGGGCAGGTATTTATAAAAATAAAAAAACAAAAAGCGTTTCAGAAAAGCCTATGTTTTTTAAACAAAAGATGGCTGGCTATTCTGCAGCTGCTGAATAATTCGAAGTCAGCAGTAATTTATAGTGAGTCAGCAGTAGCTTCTTACTGCTTCCCACTGCTTTTTTTCCTTTTCTGCCTCTAAGATGAGGAAGACACTGGTGATGAAAGGGTCGAGGTGTTTTAATTCCCAGAAGTCCCTTGGTTGTGTGTGTGTGTGGTGTGTGTGTGTGTTTTCTTTTGAGATGGAGTCTCTCTCTGTCGCCCAGACTGGAGTGCAGCGGTGCGATCTCGGCTCACCATAACCTCCACCCCCGGGATTCAAGCAATTCTCCTGCCTCAGCCTCCCGAGTAGCTGGGATTACAGGCACGTGCCACCACACCTGGCTAATTTTGTATTTTTAGTAGAGATGGGGTTTCTCCATGTTGGCCAGGCTGGTCTTGAACTCCTGACTTCAAGTGATCCACTCGCCTTGGCCTCCCAAAGTGCTAGGATTACAGGCGCGAGCCACCGCGCCTGGCCCCTTGGGTTTTATGTTAGGGAAATATTGAGATCTGAAGGGCTGTGGAGCAACCTGTTAGCAATGATGGGTGAGCTCACAGGCACAGGCAGTGGCTCCAAGGCCTCAGCCAGAGACTCAGATCCTAGCGCAGATGCACTCATTTTGTCAACAATTCTAGGCGATGGGGAGACGGGAGCTGGAAAAATAAGCTAGAAAGATTTCATGGATTTCTTTCTAAATAGATGAAGGTTTCAGAACAAGGTAAATTTTATGCAGGAAAAACGGGTGGCAGTAGATGATCTAGTGTTAGAATCTCAGCATGGTCCTGGGGCTGTGAGCAAGTGAAATTAGACGAGGAGTGGTGGGAACCGGTAGCCAAGGTTGGAGGCCGAACCAGAGTTGAGAGATTCACACCATTAACAATGACTGACTGTGAAGAAACAGATCACCCCACCTGAGGACAGCCCCGAAGGAAGACGTGCTTTTACCACCACGGAAGGATGAAAGGCAGTGATTTCTCCTTCAAAGCCAGCCCCAGAGCTGTGGCTCTCCTCACCAGTTTTCCTTTCCTTCTGGCCATGCGACCTCTTCTGCTCCAGGGCCAGTTCAGAGGACACATGACTCCTGCAGGAGGGGACAAACCAGTCACCATGCAGAAGCCTGACTAAACTGGGGCTTCTGACATCGTGGGCCTCAGACTGCCCACATCAGCGCCAGGTGGGCAGCTTGTTAAGGAGTCAACTGCATCCGCCCACCCAGATCTGCCCATTCAGAATGTCTGGAAGGGGACTCCAGAACCTGCATGCCCCTCCCCCATCTTCCTCAAGGGATTCCTTTGCACAGAAAAATGTAAGAATCACTGGGCACAGTCACTCGCACCTGTAATCCCAGCACTTTGGGAGGCTGAGGCAGGCGTATCACCTGAGGTCAGGAGTTCGAGACCAGCCTGGCCTACATGATGAAACCCTGTCTCTACTAAAAATATAAAAATCAGCCGGCGTGGTGGTGCGTGCCTGTAATCCCAGCTACTATGGAGGCTGAGGCAGGAGTATCGCTTGAACTCGGGAGGCAGAGGTTGCAGTGAGCTGAGATCACTCTAGCCTGGGCAACAAGAGCAAAACTCCGTCTCAAAAAAAAAAAAAAAAAAAAAAAAGGTGCCAGATCAAAAATCCTGTGACTTCAGAATCCCAATTTGAGAAAAATGATCTTATTTCTCAGTAATTTATAGTATTAAAGGTTTAATCTTCTTTCTCCCCTGTGGGTATTTTCTCTCCATCTTTAAGTCCCAACAAATTATTTATAAAATAAATGTATGGCCTGGGTGCAGTGGCCCACACCTGTAATCCCAGCATTTTGGGAGGCCGAGGTGGGTGGATCACCTAAGGTCAGGAGTTTGAGATCAGCTTGGCCAACATGGAGAAACCCCGTCTCTACTAAAAATACAAAAATTAGCTGGGTGTGGTGGCGGGCACCTGTAGTCCCAGCTACTCGGGAGGCTGAGGCAGGATAATTGCTTGAACCCTGGAGGCGGAGGTTACAGTGAGCCGAGACTGTGCCATTGCACTCCAGCCTGGGGGACAAGAGCAAGACTTTGTCTCAAAATAATAATAATAATAATAATAATAATAATAATAATAAGTGAAGTTTATTATGTGCAAGAACCTATGTTTTGCGTGGAGGAAAAATACATGAGGCAGCCTGCCCTTAAGGTGCTTCTAGGCTAGAAGAAGAGGAGCTGAAAAGGTGTGGAACCAACTTTGCCACAAGGCAGAGGGTGCTCCCAGGACTGATAATCCAGGAAGCTTCCCTTCCGGGTCAGTTGCTAAATATCCTAAATATCAATCCTGGCAATAAGTACTGTATAAATGACAGAATCAAAGGTCTCCAAGATTTTCGAGGAGGGAGACAGGAAAACTGGCGGGGGCAGTGAGAGAAGCTTCAGAGAGGAAGTGGCATTTGAGAGAGGCCTTTAAGGACAAGTCGTATTTCAATGGGCAGAAAACATTCTGGAAGAGATGGCATGAGGAGGGCATATTAGGGGGAAACGCAAAGTGTATTGCAGAACAGGGGGAAGTTCATGTTGGCGTGAGTGGAAAGGGCTTTCACGGGAAAGCTGGGATGGTGTATCAGTTATCAGTTGCTGCATAATACACCACTCCAAATCTAAAGGCTTAAAGCAACAACAGTCATTGCTTTTGCTCGTGAGTCTACAGCTTGTCTGTGTTCCCCCCTGTGTCAGCTTAATGGGACCTGGAGAGACCACTTTCAAATGGGCTCCCTCGCATGACTGGAAGGTCGGAGGTAGCTGTCTGTTCTTCGTGCGGGCTTCTCTATGGTTTGAATTTCCTTACAGCAGTTCAATTTGAAGAAAGCCGGGTGAACGCTGTATTGCCATTTATAAGGTAGCTTTTGGAGTCATAGTATCACTTCTGCTGCGGTCACAAGATGACATCCAAATTCAAAGAGAGGGAGCAAAGATCCTGCCTCTCAGTGGAGGAGTGTCAAAGTTATCATAAGAAGAGAATGTGGGAAGGGAGATATTGTCATAGCCAATGCTGGAAAATACATGTAAAACTCTAATGCATGAAATACACAAAAACTCTAATCAGGCATTAAGTAATAATATCACTTTTTTTAAAAACAACACAAATTTCATTATATATCACAATAACCTTTCAAATAGGCAAAGCAAATATTATTTGTATTTTGCAAATAAAGGAACACAACTCAGAGTTGGAGTAGAAAGGCAGATTTGCAGTGAATTTAATGAAGGTTTCACTTTCAGAGCCCCTCATGAGCACTGACACCTTCTTCAGAGCCCCAGAGGGGACGCAGAATTGTGTTCACATGGTCATGTGTTTCGTAAATGTTCAGAGGTGAAGTATCTTTACTACAACTAGTTAAGTCTGCTGTGCCTTCACTTCAGCCTCCCCTCCATCACATTTCCTCTTGCATCAGGTGTTACTGGGCATTTTGGAGACCCAATTAAGGGGATATTGAGTTATAGATACATTTAGTTTTGGTGGAGTAGGTTATAATGATGTGGTTTCCAGTAACTTCAACATATGGTTAAGTTATTACTGGGCACCCCAGTGAGGAAATGACTTCCAGGAATACTCCTATGGCTTACTGACTAACTCAAACATTACCGTGATACTAAAGTCCAGGACCAGAGGTCATAATGTGGTACGACTGTATCTTCTAGTACCCAGAATTCTCATGAAAATGTATGGGTAGTGGAGAAAAACAAGGTTTGAAAAGTACACCACCAGAAGCTAGTCTGTAGAATTCTTCCAATCAGACATAAAATTACAAGGACAATACCTTTGTGTATAGTTCTGGCTTTTAAAATCTTTTGAATGTTTCACATATTCAAAGAGCAAACAAGATGAATAAGGTATGGCAAGGTTACAGGATTAAGAGCAATGTACAAATATTAATTGTATTGTATACAGTAGCAATGAGCAAACCAAAAATGAAATTAAGAAAGTAATTTCACTTAAGATAAAAAGACTAAAATACTTAGAATTAAATTTAACAAAGAAGTACAAAACTTATGCTATGAAAGCTATAAAGCTTTGTTGAAATAAATCAAAGAAGAAACCAAATAAATGTAAAAACAGTCTTTGTTCATGGATTGGAAGATTTAATATTCTCGAGATGTCAGTATTAACATAACAAGATGTATGTTATACTTCAGTTTTTAAAAAATGGACAAAAATGTGGTGGGATAGTTGAATGTGATTCATCCTTCCCAGGCCCACATGACCCGAACACTATGACGCATTACAATGGCAGGGAGAGGAATTTCGGATTCAACCTGACCTGAATTGGAACCCTGGCTTTATTATTTACTAATGTATGCCTTTCCTCATTTTTTTCTTGATGTTACCAGTTCTGATTTTCTTCATTTGCTCAATAAGGACAATAAATAGCAACTCCTCAGGGTTGCTGTGGGGATCAGATGTGATGTAAGTAAAGGGCTGGCACTACTGGTTTCCTAAACCCAACTCCCTTCCTTCTTGCCCACGTCTCATGCAGGTATTGGAAAACCCAAGCGTTGACTCTCCAGGCCAGCCTCACACCTAAGAACACCGTGGGAAATGAGATACCATCTCACACCAGTTAGAATGGCAATCATTAAAAAGTCAGGAAACAACAGGTGCTGGAGAGGATGTGGAGAAATAGGAACACTTTTACACTGTTGGTGGGATTGTAAACTAGTTCAACTATTGTGGAAGACAGTGTGGCAATTCCTCAAGGATCTAGAACTAGAAATACCATTTGATCCAGCCATCCCATTACTGGGGATATACCCAAAGGATTATAAATCATGCTGCTATAAAGACACATGCACACGTATGTTTACTGCAGCACTATTCACAAGAGCAAAGACTTGGAACCAATCCAAATGTCCATCAGTGACACACTGGATTAAGAAAATGTGGCACATATACACCATGGAATACTACGCAGCCATAAAAAATGATGAGTTCGTGTCCTTTGTAGGGACATGGATGCAGCTGGAAACCATCATTCTCAGCAAACTACTACAAGAACAGAAAACCAAACACTGCATGTTCTCACTCATAGTGGGAATTGAACAATGAGAACACTTGGACACAGGGTGGGGAACATCACACACCGGGGCCTGTTGTGGGGTGCGGGGAGGGGGGAGGGATAGCATTAGGAGATATACTTAATGTAAATGATGAGTTAATGGGTGCAGCACACCAACTTGGCACATGCATACATATGTAACAAACCTACATGTTGTGCACATGTACCCTAGAACTTAAAGTATAATAAAAAAAAAAAAAAAGAACGGTGTAGGATGCGGTTACAGACAGTGAGAAATCTGCTGGGGATGCCTGGAAAAAGGCCATACCTGGCAGGGGCCACTCCATGGCCTTCTTGCTGCCTTGAATTTGGATATGAGCCTGGGTGGCAGCAGCCGTCTTGTGACTGAGAGGTGGCAAGCGGGAAGAAGAGGCTAAGAGAATAGAGACACTGTTGAGCTGCTGAAGCACAGCAAGCGGCCATTTCTCCATACTTCTTGCTATTTGACTGCTACGCTAGTGCAAGTTACTTTTCTGGTCAGAGCATTCATAACTGAAATACGCTTTAAAGTATGACTACTATTATTAAATGCAGCATAAGCTTTCCATAGCTGCTACATAATCACAGCCCCTGCTGTGTCAGACTGACCAGTGGCCAACTAAACATGACAGCAAGTACTGTTGCCAGCCTCTGCCTTCTTGTACTTGTGGAGTTCGTTTAAATCTAAATTCAGGACTCACCTTGTTAAATTTTATCTCCTTAGCTTTTCCCCTTCTTTTCAGAGAGTTGCAGTTCAAATTAGCATTTTAGCCTCAATTGACATACGGCTGTGGACCAGTCAGGAATCACTGAATCATCCCCCACTTTGGAAAGCATAAGAGCCTGTAATTGCATTTTATATCAACTCCCTCCTATCCCCTCCCCGTCACCTGCGTCAACATCTCTTTTCTCTCAGAAAGACTTCATCTTATTTGAGGTGATATTTGAGTCCACAGTTCCTTTTAGCGTCCTGGGGACCTTTTTGGTGGTAGGGTGGAGAGTGTGCACCACAGAGACTAGTCGCCAAGAGTCACTGCAGTTACGTCCATGTATCCTGTGCTGGTGAAATGCAAATCTCTGCTTGGCTGCAGAGTCTCCCAGTGAGACGAGCAAGGGTGCTTTGAAGTCAGTGTTGAAACCCCAGAAGAGCAGGAAATGATGCTGCTCCTGCCCAAAGGTGGAATGAAATGCAAGGGAAGGAGGAAAACATGATGATATAAGTATTAAGAAAGAGGCTGTTTATGGGAACTCTCTGAAAGACTGGAATTCAGAGCCACTGCCAATTAAGAAAGTTAATGATGACTGCAGCGGGCTTGCAGGAAATGAAAGGAAAGTGAGGCTATTTAATTGCCACCATAATAGAAGAACTTGTAGAAAATAGGAATAAGATCACAATCATTATTAACTCATAAAAAATTTATAGGGTGCCATTTTTAATATGACACTGTGCAGGGATACTGCAGTCTAGCGTTACCTCCAGTTTAGACAGGCTGAATTACATACAGTTTCTCATCTGTATGAGATAAGGTGATATAAATTGAAGCCGATGGGACTGGTTTATTGGATAAAACCAACAACAGAAGGGAAATAACTGTTTATACAACGTGGTAACTATCTACATTGTTCATTAGCAGACAATGTTTGTAACTGGAGATGAAAAGCATTAAGCATGTTTGGGAGAGTAATAAATGGGATGTAACCATGGAAGTCCTATGCTTAACCGGGGTGGGGGGAGGGGGAGCACGGGGATTTAGAGAACTTCAACTAGACAGACTTTGTGGAGAAAGTGTGTGTCTAAGAATTACTTGCAAGGTGGGTTGAGTCAGGGAGTTTGTTCCTGGTGCATGCTCCAAGATATATTTGATAACAGTTGAGTACAACTCACGACAGAATTACACAACCCCAAGATACAGTTGGGTAGTTGGGTAACAGTTGAGTATAATCATAATGGAAGAGATGAAGAGACTTTTTGAATGTGTTTGAGAGGAGTGAAATGAATCCTACAATGATAATAATAATAACTGCTATTATTTTTTCAGACACGTGTTAAACCAGAAAAAATAAATCAGGTGAAAGAATCTTCATTCCTGGCGACACCTTAGAAGAAGAAACAGACAATCTTGGATGGATTTGTTAAAAGATCAGAGGATCCATAATGTCATCCAAAATGGTGGGATTGGGGGCAAACAGATCAAGTTGATGAGTGGGGTAGCAAGAGTGAGACCTGAAAGAGAAAGCAAGAGTTAACAGAACCCAGACTAAGTGTAGGATTAACCTGCACCGTAAGAGGGTGCAGGCTCAGGGACTAGTCCATGAAGAGTTGTGCCATAGTAAGGGGTAGGGATGAACTGAAGCTCACTCAGGATTATCACAGTATTGGCCTCTCCAAGAACTAAAAATAACCTCCTCCTTTGTCTTGCTATTACTTCAAGCCACAGCAGAGTTCTCTCTGTATACTTACACCTCAGATGAATGGGCAGTGCATGTGGCTGTGGCCAGTGTCTTTTATTCCTACCTGGTTCCTCCCAGTCTGTGTTCCACATTGTCACTGCCCCAACTGCAGAAGCCTTTTCCTAGTCCTCAATCTGTTCTCCCCACCGCACGCCTGGGCACAGTAGACCTCGCTCGCCCTTTGAGGAACCCCTTTGTGTTACCTGACTGCTGTGGTCTACGTGACCATCTTACCTCTTCCTCTGCATTTTCCTTGTGTCTGTCACTGACTCTCTCCCGTGTCTCGCTCCCCAACTGTGGACATCCCAGATGTGTCAATCCTCATTCTCCGATCTTCTCTCTTTATACTAGACTCTAATTCACCTTTATTCATCTGTATTTCCAGAGTCAAGTTTGATTGTGTATATATAACCAAATGGCATATATCTCTGCCTATCTATCATCTGTCTATCTTTCTGTCTATCTATCTATCTATGCCATCTCATTTCATGTCTTCAGGAAATATCTGTTAGCTGTTTTTCTCCAGATTATCATCCTTAAGCACTGTTGCAGCAGCAGTGGTGGTGGTGGTAGTAGTAGTAACAGCAACAATATCTATCATATAGTAAATGCTAACTATATCTCAGGTACTTTAGTAAAATCTCATTTAAACCTTTCAATGCTATACATTGATGTTGCTGTTGAACACATTTTACAGAGGAGGAAACAGAATCTCAGCAGGTTTAACTGCGGTTCCCAGTCACACAGCTAACACAGAACATGGCCTTGAACTCAGATGGTGTCTGACTAAAGTTTGCCATTCTATTTCTGTGCTAAAACACCTATGGCAGTCCCTGTTGCTTACCAGCTGAGGCCCAGCATCCTCACTGACCATCCTGGATCTCCGTAACGTAGCTCCACCGATCTGCCCCAGTGACTGCCTTCTGCTCCCAGAGCGGCACCTCCTTAACCACCTTCACCTTCCTACACAGTGAATGAAGTACAGACATGAAATCCTGATTCTGCCATTTAGTACCTCTCTAAAACTGACTTCTTGTATTTGTAAAATACCCACCTCATAATCTCAGGGTTGCTGTGAGCATCAGATACAATGAATGCAAAGGGCCCGGCATGGTGCAAGGGTCAGGACAGGTGCATAACGAACATGACCCACTGAGTCTGTTGCTCGTATTTCTGCTCCTATGCCTTTGTTCGTGTTAGTCTCTGCATATGAAACATTTGTACTTCCTATTGCTCTAGCCTGACAGTTCTTAGGGGTTAAATTCCATCTTTACTAAATGTTTCCTTGGCTGTAGCACACATTGATCTCTCCCCTCTGCAATTCTGAATGCACTTTCTGTCTTTCTGTATACACCAGGTGACTGCTGTCATCTATTGTCTTATTCTTGAATGGCTTCATGTAAGTGAGCCTCATAAGTTACTGGAAGTTACTGGTGAGCTTGCTTGTATTTCTTCTGTTCTCCTCTCAAAGCTACTGGCACAGTGTACCAAAGTGATTTGTTCATTGATTGATAGAGAAATATAAACATTGGGACAAATGAGAGAGAACAAAGGGCAAATTGGACATTATCTTGTTTGATTTCAGTTGGCAGTCGATGATTTGTGTTCAAATTACCCTGCAGAGGCTTGAACCAGGAGGGGAGGTTCAGAAAACAGATGGTGGGAAAGAGACACAGATCTCTGTATTACGGAGCTTTGACTTTAAAATTATTTCTCTTAAGGAAGAGATAGACCCAAAAAGAAATGATCTGAGATAAATTTCCAGGAACAGTAGTGAAGGAGACTCCTGAAGACAGAGGTACCACTGGATATGAAGAGGCAGTGGGCTGGGAATCATGAGAGGAGACCCGGGCAGTCATGCCTGTAAGTTACGGAGGTGAAAACAGGAAGCACATTTCAACAGAAAAATCATACCTTACATTAAAGAAGTGAGATTGTGTCTGTCACAAGAGCGAGCGGGAAAGTCTGCAATAGCTCAGGGACCCAGTGAATTAGGTCATGGGAAGCCGGGAGCCTCTTTTGCTAGCTGCTAATGAAGGGAATTAGATAACCATGTTATTTGGAAAGAAAACAGATTATGTTTATTGATGATCTAAAAGAAGCGAAAAGGGCTAGGTAAAGATGCTATGTTTTGGATTCTGATGTTGAGTCACACCAGGGTGTCCATTCTCCTGTATTCACGAAATGCCCAAATAGGGAGAGGTCTTGCCAGGCCCATAAACTCGCCACTGTGGGTGAACAGCAAAGGTACATTGAAAGGAAGCGTGTGTGTTTGTGGCTTTGAGCCTTTTTTCCTATTCCACTGAAGGTTAGGAAATTATAGGTTATATTATTTGAGATGAATACAGAGTAAACTGTAGGAGGGTTGTAAATCACCTGTGAAGTGCCGTCTTTGACCATGCCGTATAGCAAGGCTACCCAGAACACTCCAGCCTCTAATTTGTTCAACTTAAAGAGTAAGAGGGATATGTCAGTCAGGGCCTGCTCACTGCTGTATCAGACAATCCCAGATCCTTAATGACTTACCTCACGGTCATCAGAGGTTAGACAAGTAGTCTTCCAGTCTTCCACACGTGATTCAGAGACACTGCTCCTTTCCTGCAGTTCTCCAGTCTTCAGCACAGGGTCTCAAGATCATCTAGCATCATCCAGCCAGCAAATGTCAGAAGAGGAAAGACAGCTTTCTTAGTCCCTAAGAGACAGCATCTCATTTTCACTACATTCCACTGGTGAGAACTACTCACATGGCCCCACCTAGATGCAGTGGGGACTGGAAAGTTAATTTGATTGTGTTTCCAGGAAAAAGAGATAGGTTTGGTGAGTCAATCTCTCTAGAGGAAAATACGGAATTGGGTTGGATTAAAAAAAATCCAGGCTGGGCACGGTGGCTCACGCCTGTAATCCCAGCACTTTGGGAGGCCAAGGCAGGTGGATCACCAGAGGTCAGGAGTTCAAGACTAGCGTAGCCAACATGGTGAAACTCTGTCTCAATTAAAAATTAAAAAAAAAAAAAAAAATTAGCTGGGTGTGGTGGTAGGCGCCTGTAATACCAGCTACTCAGCAGACTGAGGCAGGAGAATAGCTTGAACCCAGGAGGTGGAGGTTGCAGTGAGCCGAGATTGTACCACTGCACTCCAGCCTGGGTGACAGAGCTAGATGCCATCTCAAAGAAAAAAAAAATCCACGTAATGATTTATATGTTTCTATCAAGCAATATGCCTATAAACATGGAATGATTTAATTATCAGTTTCGAATACATGTTTTGGGTTGGGAAGACTCAAAAAGCTTGTGGGTCTCTTTGTTTTTGTAAAAGTACATGAGTAAACAAGGATTGCAGAAGTTTACTTGCTGGATGAATGCATTAGTAAATTAATGACACTTTGCCTGTACTGAAACAAGAGTATAAGGTCATGACTCATGGTCATGTGGGAGGAAATAATTCACTTATCAAGAAGCAAAGATATTTTAAACATCTAAAAAGCAGAAACGAGAAAGGAAGCATGAAAAATAATCATTTAACCAACAGTTACAGTTCCTACTGCGAGACAGAAAGTACAGGGCATTGACATAGTTTAAATCCAGTGACTTACGTGTTTCCTAATAGAATCAGAGTGATATTGCATTTTGAAGGTTATTTTTATTATTTCATGTCTCCAAACCATTTTCAGAGGGAAATTATCATGGTTGTCACAACAGTAGCTTAGTACACAAGGTTGATGATATTTTACAAAAGTGTCAAAAGTGGATTTTAAAGTTAAAAACAAAAAGGGCTGGGTGCAGTGGCTCTTGCTTGTAATCCCAGCACTTTGGGAGGCTGAGTCGGGCAGATCACCTGAGGTCAGGAGTTCGAGACCAGCCTGGACAACATGGTGAAACCCCATCTCTGCAAAAAATACAAAAATTATCCAGGTGTGGTGGTGCACGCCTGTAATTCCAGCTACTCTGGAGGCTGAGGCAGGGGAATCACTTGAACCTGGGAGGCAGAGGTTGCAGTGAACTGAGATTGCACCACTGCACTCCAGCCTGGGTGACAGAGGGAGAGTCCATCACAAAAATAAAAAAACAATAAATAAGATTTTTAAAAGATCAGTATGATATAGCTTACATGAATAGAAAAGATGATTCTCGAACAATAGCATGAGGCATATGAGTTGAAAATAAAGACTAGAGGTCTTCACCTACAGCAGAGAAATTCCACACAGTTTTAAGATGTCATATATTTAATGCTCTGGTTTTTTTTGTTTTTTTTTTTTTGTTGTTGTTGTTTTGTTTTTTTGATGTAGTCTTGCTCTGTCATCCAGGCTGGAGCGCAGTGGCGCAATTTTGGCTCACTGCAACCTCTGCCTCCTGGGTTCAAGCAATTCTCTGCCTCCTGAGTAGCTGGGATTACAGGCGCCTACCACCATATCCAGTTTCATCATCTTGGCCAGGCTGGTCTTAAACTCCTGACCTCGTGATCCACCTACCTTGGTCTCCCAAAGAGCTGGAATTACAGGAATGAGCCACCATGCCCAGCCTAATGCTCATTCTAGCTAGAAGGAATTAAAGCCTCAGAGCAGTAAAATGATTTGCTGCATGTCACAGTTGTAGTAAACAGTTCAAGTCCACTCTGAAAAGAGATACTAGCAATCCTAGGGTTTGTCAAATCCCAGGCTCCTCAGATAACAAAACATTCTAGGTTCTTTGACAAAATGGGTGATGGGAAGTAAGGAGGAGGGCCTAGTTTCTGAAGCTGCAGGTCAAGAAAGGAGCTTGCCCTCAGGCCAGCAAGGCCTGGGAGTGGGGGATGCAGGCGGCCTTCAAGTGCCTGGGAGTCGAGAGGAAGCGCTGCTATCCCCTGAAATCTGTTTATGGCAGGAACTGACACCGTGGGTCGGTTCAAGTCCCCAAAATGGGGCCAGGCTGGGGGCTGAGGACACAGATGCAAGGCCCCTCACTGGCAGTCATGACCAGGCCACAGAGCCCGGGTCAGGGCTGCTGGCTTATTCTCAAGCCCCCCCGGGATGTGAAGAGGGGCGCAGAGACTCACGTTTTGCACCCACGGAACCCAGGACTGGGGTGTTAGAAGTGGGGTAGATTTAGTGGACACAGCAGATTAAGTGCACGTGAAGAGCACCCCAGCAGCTCTGCGTCTCCCAAAGGTCCCAGCTGGTCCTCTGAAGACGTGGGATCACAACTCGACATCGTCACCTTGGGGTTGTAGACCCAGGCAAGTTGTTTGTTCTCATGACAGTGCAGCTCCTTTCTTTGAAAGAGGGGAATAAGACAGCTGATAAGTAGGCTGGACCTCAGTGAGCTCACCATGTGCAAAGTTCACACCTGGAATAGATGGTGGAGTTGCTGGAGGCTCAAAGGCTCTGAGGCACACGGAAGTGGGTTCAAGGCAAGAGGCAGCAGGGCAAGAGGATCTGTCACACTTTCCAGTCACCTCCTCTCTGGCACCAGCAACCCATTCTTCCGGAGTTTTCCTCAAGTTCAATTGCACAGTTTCTCCCCATATGACACAGTGTTGGGTTAGACCAAGGCCTTTAAGAAAGGGCTAACTACCTAGATAATATCATAACCTCTATCTATGTTACTAACAGTCAACATTATTGAATCTTTCATCAGTTGCCAGGTTCAATGATATGTGTTCTTTTTTTATCTTCATTACCCCTCCTGAAGTGACCCCACAACCTGGTGTCTACGACTAGCCCCAGTTTACAAGTGGGGACACTGAGGCACACAGAGGTTACAACCACCAAGTGGTGGAAACAGGACTTGAACGCAGGAAGCCTGAGCTTTATAACCTCCAAACTACATAGCCTTCCTTAGAGGAAACGACTGAATCGTGAACAAGTCAGAATAGAGAGTAGAGAATACATTTTCCGTGGAAGAGCTGATAATTGGAGATTTTGGGGAGAGGGAGATAAAAAGAATTGAAATAGAGAAGAAAAATCCATTTTTGTGGGGAAAAATATAGAAAGTAAGATTTGTCTTGGAATGAGATTAAAATGAAACCATCAGAGCTGGTTTTATTCATTCATCATATACTCATACATTAAACATCCATTCATTAGCTAAAATTAAACATGCTATCAGCCTTGAGGGGACTCACAGTCCAAAAACCAGATGTTCATACACTTCCAAAATCTAGTTCAATGACGAGAGAGGTTTCTGACAGAGAGGGAGTGGAAGCTACTGCCTAAAATAGATCCCTAGGCCAAGGGATACAGAAGAATAACAGTAGCCAAAGATGCCAGGGATCATCGTGTGGATCTCTTTCATCTCTGACAGCACGGGGCGCAGGCTGCCAGAGATGAGAGAGAGCTGCGGGGTCTGAGAGATTCCTCCTATCTCCGCACTGAGGAGGTGGGGCGCCGGGCGGTGTCTCTTTGCAGCCATGATCAAGGAAGCAGAATTTCATTCATCTGGGTCAAACTGCCTCCCCTAATATCAGCCAAGATCAGACAAGAATGAACAAAAACTTAGGGTCAATTAGTTGGGGGTGGAGAGGAAATGTAGAAATGAGGCCACTGGGGACTTTTTGTATTGCAAAGCCCTGAAATTCTCGGTTTTGCTATGTTGCAAGAGGAGCCCCAAATTAGCAATGATTTCTTGGAGGAAAGGTGCTGAGGCCTTTCATTTATTAACCTCTGCCTGATATTTTCAGATAACTTTTCGAGTCTCTAGAAGGGTGATAGCCTGGTATAAGCAGAGGAGGGGTCAAGACAATTATTCAAGAGCTATTGCAGGGCTATTGTTAAAAGAACAAAAATCCCAGCACCAAAAGCAGCAGCTCTGGATCTTTTGGACACTGATGTAAACGACCACGGGGTGGAGTGAGGGGGGTTGACAGATCACTGGAGTTCCGGTGCCTCTGGAAGCCAGAAAGCTCAAAGCATAGCTGGGAGACAGCAGGATGGCAGACTGAGCAGGCGCCACTCTCTTGCTCGTAAGTTCTGATCCTCCTGCATCCCTCCCTCATCATCATCGGACCTGGTCCTCTCTGTATTGATGAAGTGTGTACTCACAGCATAAGCCCAGGAGGAAGAGGAAAATTAACAACCATCTCAGGCCAACGTTGATCTCATAATTGCCTCCCTTCTTCCGTTTATATTTTCCCCATACATAAAAATACAATGCCCATTGGAAAGATTCGGAAAATATAGAAAGGGGCAAAAACGAAAGAATCTTCTTATAACCCCAGTGTCCGTTACCCCCTCCACTAGAGCAAGGGGCACTTTGTCTTGTTTATCAAGCTCCGTCCCTAGAATGAGAAGAGTAACTGGCACAAGCAGGGGCTCAATAGAATTAGCTTTTTTCAATGAATCAATGAATACTCTGAGATGACACCTGAATATCTCACTACACATTGTCCTATGTCTCAAAGCATGTGTTTAAAAAAAAATCATGCATACAGTTTTTTCTACGCATTTTTTATTGTGGTAAAATATTCTCAACACAAAAGTTACCATTTTAGCCACTTTCAAGTGTATAATTCAGTGGCAGTTTCTTCACAAGGTTGGGCAACCATTACCACTCTCCATTTCTAGAACTTTTCCTGGAAAAATAAACTGAAACTCTGTACCCACCAAAACTGAAACTCTGTACCCACCAAAGAATAATTCTCCATTCCTGCTTCCCCCAGCCCCTGATAACCTCTATTCTACTTGCTGTCTCTAATAATTTGCCTATTCTAGGTAACTCCTGTAAGTGGAATCGTAGAGTATTTGTCTTTTGTGTCTGGCCTATTTCACTTAGATAATGTTCTCAGGGTTTACTCAAGTTGTCACATGTAGTGCTATTTAATTCCTTTTAAAGGCTAAAGAATGGCTGGACTTGGTAGTTCATGCCTGTAATCTCAGCACTTTGGGAGGCTGAGGCAGGTGGATCGTCTGAGGTCAGGAGATCGAGACCAATCTGGTCAACATGGCGAAACCCCGTCTCTACCAATAATACAAAAATTAGCCAGGCATGGTGGTGCGTGTCTATAGTCCCAGCTACTTGGGAGGCCGAGGCAAGGAAAATCCCTTGCACCCAGGAAGCAGAAGTTGCAGTGAGCCGAGATCACACCACTGCACTCCAACCTGGGCGACAAGAGCGACACTCCATCTCAAAAAAATAAAATAAAAAAAAAAGGCTAAAGAATATTCCATTGCATGTATGTCAATGGTACGTGTTGTTTCTCATCCATCTGCTGCTGATAAGTGTTTGGGCTGTTTCCAACGTATCCAGTTTGCATATCCTTCTTTCACTTTATAATTACTAGCATTTCTTCATTTTATTAAATTGCTTTCAGGAAACATTTCCTCTGATTGACTGCCAGTCTCACTATAGGTGGACATGGTAATCTCATCATTCTGGTGTGTGTGTGTGAACATTTAGGTGATTTCATACTTTTGCCATGGCAAATAAGGCTGCAGCACCCTCAGACATTAAACTTTAGCCAAGTATGTGATCAATATTATTTTCAAAAGATAGATTCCTAGAAGGTGAAGCACTGTGATGGAGGATATGAAATTCTAAACATCTCCATGTTTTCTTTCCAATTTGCTTGTCAAGTGGCTTTCCAGACAGGTTGTAGCTGTGTGCACTCTTCCAGGTGTGCATAAAAAATTAGTTTATTACACTCTTGCCAGCATGGAGTGTTATCATTTACGATGTCTTTGCCAATTTGATTGATGGAAAATGGTGTCCTGTTGATTTAATGTGCTTTAGATTGGTTACTTGACCTTCTTCTGGGGTAACGCCTTCTATTTATGGTCCTTTTAATTTTCCCATAAACTTGAGAGTCACTTGGTCAACTGCCACAAAAAATAAACCTGAAACTTCTTTTGTTTTTGTTTCTTTTAAGATGGAGTCTTGCACTGTCGCCCAGGTTGGAGTGCCATGGCATGATTTTGGCTCACTGCAACTTCACCTCTCAGGTTCAAGTGATTCTCCTGCTTCAGCCTCCAGAGTAGCTGGGATTACAGGTGCATGCTGCCATGCCCAGCTAATTTTTGTATTTTTAGTAGAGACAGGGTTTCACCATGTCGGCCAGGCTGGTCTCGAACTCCTGACCTCAAGTGATCCACCTGCCTCGGCCTCCCAAAGTGCTGCGATTACAGATGTGAGCCACTGTGCCCCGCCTGGAACTTCTTTTGAGTCTATAGATTAATTCATGGAGACTGACATATTCTATATTACAGTGTAGAAGCTACTAACCCATGAACATGATATAACTTTTCACTTATTATGTTTTAAAATTTCTCTTAATAATATTTTTACAGTTTTACTGAAGGTGTCTTACATGTCTTTATTTAGGTTTATTTTTACATTGTTGATGATAAGCTTAATGCTATTATAAAAGGTATAATTGATTTTTTATATTTTTGTTTATTGTTGTGACAAAAATATAGAATTGATTTTTGCATCTGTATATCCAGCAACCTTGGTAAACTTAAATTTAGTAGTTCATCTGTAGATTCTTCGGGATTTTTTTTTTTTCTTCTTCTTCTTCTTTTTTTTTTCCAGACAGGGTCTCCTTCTGTCACCCAGGTTGGGTGTGGCATGACTGTACAGTGGCATGATCATGGCTCACTACAACCTCAAGTGATCCTCCTGCCTCAGCCTCTCGAGTAGGTGAGTTACAGGCATGTCACCTTGCCTGGTGGGTTTTTTTTTTTTTTCTTCTAATTTTCTGTAAAGATAAGGGTCTCCCTATGTTGCCCAGGCTGGTCTTGAAATCCTAAGGTCAAGAGATCCTCCTGCCTCAGCCTCCCAAAGTGCTGGGAATATAGACGTAAGCCACCATGCCAGTGGATTTTCTATGTACATCACTGAATTGCCTGTAAACAGGAACAGGTTTCGTCCTTGTGTTCACATTCTTATGCTTGTTTTCTTTCTCTTGCTCATCAGATTGGCCAGGACACTATTGTCTATTCTCAATCTCAGAGGGAAAGTTTTTAACATTTAATCAAAATGTTTATGTAAGTTTTTTGTTGGTGCATTTTATCAGATTCAAGCAGTCCTATCTATATTTGCTAAGAGATCTGATCATGAATGTATATTGAATTTCATTAAATTCCTTTTCAGCATTTATCTAGAAGGCAGTGTTATGTTTTCTCTTTGTTTCTGTTAATGAGATGAATTTTACATTTTCAAATATTTAACCATTCTTACTCTTGAAATAAGTCAATTTGGTCACAATGTATTCACCTTTTTAGACATTGCTGTCTTAGTTTTGCAAGAATGACAACAACAAAAAAAACCCCATGGGCCAGACATGACGGCTAGTTCTTTGAAAAGACTAGCAAAGTCCTAAGTCCCTGGTGGGATGGATCAAGGGAAAGAGAGAAAGTTAATATATATATATATATATAATTTGTTTTCTATTGCATTTAGTTCTCCTCTTTCATACTTTCTCTCTTTTACTATCTTTGAGTTTAACTTGATATTTTTCTAACTTTTTGAAACAGATGCTGGGATATTACGTAATACATACAATACATACATAATTAAAACATATATATATGTAGGTTTTTATCCACAGCCCCTGTCTTATGACTCCCGTAGCTCCCGTTACAGTCTTGTAATAATGTCGGGGAACTTCAGGCCTCAGAAGCAGGACTCAGAAAACCAATTATCTCTCTTTCTCTGACCCTCTCCTGCCCTCCTTTCACTTGCTCAAGGCTGGGCTCAACTATTCCCCTACGTGACCGTGCGTCATAAGACCCTCATTTCAGAAGGGCTCCTGCCCCACACCCTGGAAGAATGTATGCCGCACAAAGAGGCCAAGAAAAATCTCAACAGGCAGGCCTTGCTGGGTGTCCCCACTCAGTCTATTAGTATTAGATCAGACCCTTTTTGTCCAATCACATATCTGCATGGTTGTCAAGCATACCTGCCCAATGAAGTCTCCCTAAAAGGCCCAAGAGGATAGGGTAGGGAGAGCTTTAGCGCTGGCCAAGCACGTGGAGGCTCCTGTAGGAGGCGCACCCTGGAAAGACCTGGAAGCTCTGTGTCCCTTCCCCCACACCTCGCCCTATGCATCTTTTCATCTGTGTCCTTTGTAATATTCTTTATATTAAACTGATAAACTCAAGTGTTTTTCTGAGTTCTCTGAGAGCAAATCAATCAAATTCAAAGAGGGGATTGTGGGAACACCAACTCGAAGCTCATTGGTCAGAAGCTCCTGAGGCCCAGGCTTGCCACTGGTGTCTCAGGTGGGAGCAGTCTTGGGGACTTTGCTTCAGCCTGTGGGATCTGACACTCTCTCCAGGTAGATAATGCTGGAGGTGAATTGGAGGACACCCAGCTGGGGTGCTGGCTGCAGAATTGCTTGCTTTCTTGGTATTTGGGGAGAAACCCCCATATTTGATCACGGAAGTCTTCTGTGTTGATTGTTGTCGTACAGTGAAAGAATAGCAATAAAGCACTTTGAGTGTGTTTTTTCCACCCTCAGAGACGCTTACATTATTGTTTTTTTAGCCTTTTTTTTTTTTTCTATTGTGTGTACTATATGGGTATAAATTTTCCTCTGTGGCTTTAGCCACCCATTACCAATATTCTTTGTAATATTTTCATTTTCATTCTACTAAAATATGTTCCAATATACATTGCTTTTTCTTCTTTGATTTATGGATTATTTAAATAATAATTCTTAATTTCCACATATGGAGGGATCTTCAAATTATCTTCTTGTAATCTATTTATAATGTAATTCTCCTAGCCAGACAACAACCATTTTTATTTCAAGCCTTTGATATTTGTTGAGATTGCATTTAGAATCAGTATGTGGTAATTTTTATAAATACTCTGTGCTTTCAAACGAATGAATTCTACAGCATTAGGTGAAATAGTCTTTATATGTCGGTAGATCAAGTTTGTTAATTGTGAAGTTCAAATCTATTTTTTGTCTTTAAAAATATGTATTTGAATTTTTAATTAATTAATTAATTTTTTGTGATAGGGTCTTGTTCTGTCACTCAGGCTGCGGTACAGTGGTGAGATCATAGCTCACTGCAGCCTCAAACTCCTGGGCTCAAGCAATCCTCCTGCCCTAGCCTCCCAATCAGCTGAAACTACAGGTACATATCAGTGCATCAAGCTAATTTTACTTTTTGTCTTGTCTCATAGCCCAGGCTGGTATCAAACTCCTGGGCTCAAGCAATCCTCCCACCTTGGCCTCCCGAAGTGCTGCGATTATAAGGTGTGAGCCACCTTGCCTGGTTTTTGTTTTGTTTTTGTCTTCTTAATGAGAGAGGTATGTTAAAAGCTCCCACTATGATTGCAGAATTCTTCATTTCTTTCTGTCGTAAGGTTAATTTTTGTCTCACACATTCTGAGGCTATGTTATTAGATGCACACATTTGAGTAATTATTATATCTTTCTGGTAAATTAGATTATAGATTATTAAGAAATATTCCTATATATCTCTAGTCATTATTTTTACCTTAAAGTCTACTTTCTCTTTTTTTTTTTGAGATGGAGTTTCGTTCTTATTGCCCAGGCTGGAGCGCGATGGCACGATCTTGGCTCACTGCAACCTCCGCCTCTTGGGTTCAAGCGATTCTCCTGTCTCAGCCTCCCGAGTAGCTGGGACTACAGGCTTGCACTACCACGCCCAGATAATTTTGTGTTTTTAGTAGAGATGGGGTTTCTCCATGTTGGTCAGGCTGGTCTCGAGCTCCTAACCTGAGACGATCCGCCTGCCTCGGCCTCCCAAAGTGCTGCGATTCCAGGCGTGAGCCACCGCTCCCGGCCTTCTACTTTCTCTTGTATTAATACAATAACCTTGGCTTTTTTGGGTTAATGTTTGCATAATTTATTTTTTCTTTCCTTACTTTCCATACTTCTGAGTTCTGTATCCTTATCTTTGTTGTGTGTCTTCTGCAAGCAGCATGTAGCTTTTTTCTTAATCGAGATAAACTACCTGGCCATTGCTTTCTACTATTCTATCGAGCTGAGTGGTATTCTACTGTGCTGATATTCCACGATTTGTATATACATTCACCGTTTCATGGACACTGGAAGTGCTGGGTCACATGGTAATGTATGCTTAGCTTTTTAGGAAACTATCACATTGCTTTCCAAAGTGACTCTGCCATGTGGTTTGCTTTGTATATATTTAAGCCTCCAAATATTTTATTATGATGATTTAAACCATCGATATTCACTTACAGTCCTTGTCTGATTACCTTTCGGTTTTCTCTTCATTCTTTTCTGCATCTCTGAGCTGCCATCTGGGATCACTTTCTTTCTGCCTGGAGATCTTTTGGTATTTTCATTAGTGCTGGTCTGCTACTGCTGAATTCTCTTCATTCTTGCTTATCTGAAAATGTATTTAACCAACATTTTAGAAGACATTTTGGATGAAACATAGATTACAATTATTTCCTTTTGGTAGTTTGAAGATATCATTCTGTTGTCTCCTGGCCTTATTGCTTCTGTTGGAATGTTAGCTGTCGGTCTTATTGCTGCTAATTTGGAGCTTATTTTTCTTAGTTATTTCTAAGGCATTTTTGCCTTTGGTTTTCAGCATTTGTGCTACAGTGTGCAAAGGTGTCATTTTCTTTACATTTGCTTTCTTGGTTTTGTGGCGCTTCCTGAATCCAGTTTGATATAACCCACCCATTTTGGAAAATTCCCAACTGTTAACTTGGCAAATATACCTTCTGTCTAATTCTCTCTTTCTTCTCCTCTGAACGCCAAGTTACTCATATTTTAAAACTTTTTACTGTATCCTTTGTTTCTTAGCCTCTTTTCTGCATTTGTTATTAGGTTTTTTAAATCTCTCTGTGCTTTTATTTTGGATATTTCTTACTGACCTTTCAGTTCACTAATTCTCTTTTCAGTTGTTAAACACATTATAGAGTTTTTCTATTCTAGAAATTTCATTTAAAAATCATTTCCAGTTTTCTACATAAATTCTAAACCTTGTCTTTTATATCAGTGAATGTGTAAAGTGCAGTTATTTTAATGTCTGTGTATCTGATAACTTAGATACTTGGAATTCATTTCTTTATTGTCTATTTTTCCCTTAGTTATCTACCACATTAACTTGTTTCTTCAAATGTCTGATTATCTTTTAATGAGTGCCAGGTATTGTATATAAAAAAGTGTAGAGATAAATCAAAGTCTGAGATGTTATTATCTTTCAATAAAGAGGGAAATTTTTTCTTCTTGTTAGCAGTTAAGGATTCTAGCAATCCCAGATAACCTTAGTCTAATCAGAGATCAAGATGATTTGAATCTGGCTCTAGTCCCTACGAAGGTCAGCCCACTTATAGTTCACTCTTGGTCTTAGAGTGTAGTCTTGTAGCTTTCCCAAAGCTTAGGGGAATTACTAGAATCTCCTTCTCTGGTATTGTATGAGCTCCAGGTATTTCTCCCAAGCTTCATGAGCTTTTGGTGTCTCTGCTGAGCTCCTCAGCCTCTCATCTGCCTCTTCAGAAAACTCCAGCAATCCTAATGCCTGCTCATCTCTCTGTGTTTCCTTCTTTTCTAATATCTTGACTTCTTGATTCTGCACTAACTTCGCAGTTCCCGGATGCCTTCAAACATTTTCAAAAAGTAATTATTAGCTTCTCTAGCTCTCAACAAGAGGATTAATCTGAATTACTTATACTCTCACAACTAGAAATGGAACCCCCAGGAAGGAAGATGATTAGGTATAAATGAAAAGAATCAGAGTAAAGGAAAAGGCAACCAACAAAAGAAAATCTTAGAAATCATGTGTACGTGAACTTAACATGTTTGTGTTTTATATAAAGAGCATAAGATGAACAGAAGTGAAACATGGGTATAGTCTCACAATATTTCTTTTATCTTTGATTACACACACACACACATCCCTCTATAACACACACACACACACACACACACCTCTATAACAATGTCCTTACTTTTATACCTTTACCTGGGAAGTGTAAGGACATTTGTTATATAAACCCAAACTGTTAAGGTATTAGTGAGAAACTCAGAGGAGAAAAAGGAAATTATATACACTGCAGTTACTCAGGTAATAAAACAAGAAAATAAGATGCAATTGGTGAATTATTAGGGGACAAAAAGATTGTCCTTCAAAAATTGATCATTCCGTAGAAAGATGTGAGAACAGTGAAAGCCTAAAATATAAAAATCTGGGTAACTGTATGGTGGCTGTGAGAGGGGAAAATAAGCCAAACTCAGAGCAAGGGAATACTATCAAAACCAAAAGTACAGCAGTGTTTTTTTAACAAAGAAAGAAATCTTAAACATTATCATCGACAAAAATAATAGAAGAGGAAGTAGTAATAAAATAGAAATTAATGAAAGTAAAGTCCTTAAGCAGAAAACTCCCTTAAATATAAATTCTTGTTGAAAAATCAGTTTTGTATAAGGTAATCTGTTATTTCCTGCCTCAATAGTTACATTGAATATCACATATTCCAACAGCTTTGAGTGCTTTGGGACTTTATAATCAGTTACTTAGGATTGCCACTTTATACCGTCTTTTTTATTGAATAGATGGAAATATAAAATGTGTGTGGGAGCAGGATGAGTTTATAGAGACCTAATTCATCCTGAACAATGTTCTTGGAATAAATTCCTGATATAATTTTTATTTTCCTTGTATTGGATTCTTTTTCATTGAAAAAATCCACTTACAAAAGCATTCCAATGAAGTGGTTAATCAATGATTGGAAATAAAAATAAAACTTTTAGAGACCAGGCACGTGGCTCATGCCTGTAATCCCAGCATTTTGAGAGGCCAAGGTGGCCAAATCACTTGAGGTCAGGAGTTTGAGACCAGCTTGACCAACATGATAAAACCCCATCTCTACTAAAAATACAAAAGTTAGCCAGGTGTGGTGGTGGACACCTGTAGTCCCAGCTACTCAGGAGGCTGAGGTGGGAGAATTACTTGAACCTGAAAGGTGGAGGTTGTAGTAAGCCAAGATCATGCCACTGTACCCCAGCCTGGGTGACAGTGCAAGACTCTGTCTCAAAAATAAATAAATAAATAAATAAATAAATAAATAAATAAATAAATAAA
>NC_045436.1:4919312-4936326 GCF_002776525.5 Piliocolobus tephrosceles | reverse complement strand
AAATAAATAAATAAATAAATAAATAAATAAATAAATAAATAAATAAATAAAACTGTCAGAGGTGCAGCAATTTGGTACTGTGGTACAAAATCATCAAACGATGCATTTATAAATAGGGGAGAGGAAAGCAAACAGAATTAGTGAGGACGGGGTGTTAGAAGCAGTTGAATAAATATTTCAGTCTGAGTCATTCTTTAATGAATGATGGTGAAAGCAATAGTAGCCAACCGAGGCTGAGATGCAGGAGCATCATAATTAGTCTACAGAGAGTGAAAGAGCACAAGTAAGAGCACAGCAGGTGCTTATGCCAGGTGCATTCTAGAAGTCACCATGGAGCATAAAATGCTAGACAGACACAAGAACGTTGAGCTCTTTGAATCTTGCTCTTATAATTCAAGAATACTTTGATATCTGGAGTATATTAAAGAACATATGTAGTGTTGTTAAAAAAAAAAAAAAAAACCACCCTGGTGTATGAAAATGGAAAATTAGGTCTAGAAAAACTGTATACACCCAAGTCATTAAAACGGGGCCAAAATATGAGTGAACACGCATAGACTGCACTCTCAAAATGGGATAGATTTTTCAAAATCTGACTTTGTGACTCTGGACATCTCCTCTATGGGTTTCCTGTAACTTATTACTGTGAAATGATCTGATGCAGCATCCACTGTATTGATCCAGAAATCCTGCTCAAGAACAATTGGTTGATCATGAGTTTTGCCTTCCATCAGGTTGAGTCCTGCAGCGCCTGGAAAGCTCCTGTTTCTCAGCTTCACGCGTCTGTTCTGTGCTCTGCTTGCGATGTCTCTGCACACATCCTTTGCCTGCTGGCTGCCTTTTGGACTCTGCCAATGAGGAGCACTAGAGGAAGACCAGCAGGCAGGAAGAAGGGTGAGAGGGATCTGCCCCTTCTTGGAGCTCCTTGTGAGCTTCCTGTTTCCTGCCTGGCCAGCGTTGCTCTCCACCCCACTGCCCAGCCCTCACCCCTCGCCCCCGCGGCCCCACTTTACTGTGGATGCAGTAGTTTGCGGTTCTCCCCACCTTCAGAGAATCTGCCTCATTGGGCCCCTCCAGAGACACCAGCACTAGCCATGGGCATCTCATCCTCCGCGGTCTGTGTTTCTGCCCTGCGGGGTCCCATTTTGAAGGCTCCAAGTTTTAACCATTCCAACCTCTTCTCTTCATGACTTCAACCCTAGGGGAGGTTGCGGCTTCCTGCAGTTGCTGATTCAGTCCATAAATGATGGTACCTTAGCGTTCTGTTTCTGCTTGTTAGTTACTCTTTCAGAATAATGGTCCTCTAAAGAGGCCCACACCCTAATCCCTCAACCCTGGGAATAGGTTATGTTATATGACAAGAGGGACTCTGCAGGTGTGATTAAGTTAAGCACTGAGAGATGGGAAGATTACCCAGAATTATCTGCTTGGGCCCAGTGTAATCACAAAGGTCCTTATGGGAGGACGACAGCAGGGCCAGAGTCAGAGAAGGAGACGCAGCAAGGGAAGCAGGCTGGAGCGATGGGGGCCATGCCATAGGAAGTGCAGGTGGCCTCTAGAAGCTGGGAAAGGGAAGGAAACAGACTGTCCCCTAGGGCCTCCAGAAGGAACACAGTTCTGCCAGCACCTCGATTTAGCCCAGTGAAACGATTTCAGATACCTGACCTCTGGAACTGTAAGGTAATAGATTTGTGTTGTCTTAAGTCACTAAATTAGTGGTAATTGTTACAGCAGCAAGAGGGAACTGCCATTCACCCAGTTAATAACACTTTAGATCAAATTCTGCCTGTCGGATTAACTGCTGCAGTTTGTTCTCCTGACTTGACCCTAACTGTAGCACCGTCTTCACTCCCTGCACCCTCGAATTTCTAGGCTCAAGCGACCCTCCCACATCAGCCTCCCCAGGCAGCTGGGACTACAGGTGCGGGCCATGATGCAGGGCTAATTTTATTTTATTTTTTTGTACAGATGGGGTCTCACTGTGTTGCCCAGGCTGATCTGGAACTCCTGGTCTCAAGCAATCCTCCCAGCTTGGCCTCCCAAAGTGTTAGGATTTCAGGCATGAGCCACTGCACCTGGCCTAATTCTGTGTTATTAAAAGATCAAGTACTGCTCAGTTATTTATTTAATTTGAACTCTCAGGTCTCAATTATATTTTCCAAGGTTAACAGTAGTTTGCAAGGACATACTTAGCGTTGAATTTTTGTTTGTTTGTTTGTTTGCTTGAGATGGAGTTTCGCTCTGTCACCCAGACTGGAGTGCAGTGGTGGGATCTCGGCTCACTGCAACCTCTGCCTCCTGGGTTCAAGCGATTCTTCTGCCTCAGCCTCCCGAGTAGCTGGGATTACAGACGACCACCACACCTGGCTAATTTTTGTGTTTTTAGTAGAGACAAGGTTTCACCATGTTGGCCAGGCTGGTCTCGAACTCCTGACCTCAGGTGATCCAGCCGCTTCGGCCTCCCAAAGTGCTAGGATTATAGGCATGAGCCGCTGCACCTGACCAGCATTGAATTTTTTAAAAGCAGTTTTCCTATTTGTAAAAATTGTCCTTTTACCTTGTAGAATATAAGATTAAAATATATGCACTAAATTAGAAATGAAAACAAAGGGCACTGAAATATCAGGTTAGAAAGTTGTCATGGTGATCAGGAAGCACTGATGTAAGATCTGTGGCACTGACGATGGGCCTTGTGTGGGAAGCCAGGCAGGGCGGCCTGGACCAGCTGGAGCTGGGAGTCTGGTTAATGACAAAATGAGTGAATGTTATGTATCTGGGCATGAAGGCAGAAAGCCCAGGAAGGCTGGGATTTGGAGTCTAGTGCAAGGTCCAGGAATTCAGTGAATGTATGAAGTTGTAACTGTGTGTGGTGATTCAGGTGGTTGAGCTGAATCCAACATTTAGGAGATCCTCAATGGAATAGAAACAAGGCTGCCATCATGGTGTTTAGTAGGCAGAGTTCATTGTCCAGGGGCATCTTCCAAAGCAGTAATGAACAAATGTATCCACAAAAGGGTTGCTAGAGCAGGAATTTTGACCTCTGTTCCCAAGGCAGATGCACAAATGGATGTACAGCAGGTCCTCCTCATCCATGGGGGATACCATCCAAGTCCCCCCGTGGACGCCTGAAACCATGGATAGTACCAAGCCCTAGATATATTTTTTTCTTATATATACACACCTATAATAAAGTTTAACTTATAAATTAGGCACAGTAGGAGATTATAACACTAATAAAAAATAGAGAAATTATAATAATATGCTGTAATTAAAGTTATGTGAATGTGGTTTCTCTCTCTCTCTCTTCTCTCTCTCTCAGAATACTGTAATATTTTTAGACTGCAGTTGACCATAGGTAACTGAAGCCAAGGAAAACAAAACTGTGAATAAGGGGGACAACTGTATTATTTACTCTGATTTCTGTAACATCTTCAGGATGAAGTTGTTTTTTGTTTTTTTTACAGAGGCAAATGAGCGCTGGTAGCAGACAGATTCCACTAATAACAAAAGAGAGGGGCTGTGCTTTTTAGGAGGTTCTGATTGCGTCACATCGTGCAAAGTGTAGCGCACAGACTTAGCAATAGTTCTTTTGTTGCGATTGGAAGAAGACGGCTCAGAATCATCCTGGTGAAGCTTCCAGCTCATGGTAAAGAGGACTACATGGCAATGCTCTGAACTGATGTGCTCTTAGGGGTAAATTCCACAGTCACGTACCCGGCTTTCTTTTCAATATGGGTGAACACTTCATACGCTGAAATCACGTTTTCTGCATTTCCTTGAGTATTGTGGTTCGTTGGTAATATTGGGGCCATGTCAAGGACCTAAATGGCTGGGCCTGTGTCTTTGGTTAAGTACAGCGGATGGGGATGGTGTCAACAACTGTAAAGATGCTGGGAATGTATCCTACTTGCAAGTTACCTTGCCACAGTTTCGTGGGTGCTGGTGGAACCTATGACATATGTCATACGTGAAGATATCAGAGACTCAGGACTTCATTACTCATAGCAAAAGCAGTAGGCTGAGTACCGTTTTTTATGCCAATTCCTGGAGCCCCGGTGCCAACAGGGCAGCACAAAGAGAGGCAGGTGACAAGTGGACATGCAGTGAATAGCATTACTGGAGGAGAATTCTGAATTTAGAAAACTTGAATTATAACAGGCGGCAGGCCTGCTTGATCTTTGCCCTCAGGGAACCCTAACATTTGATGGCCAGGTTATATGTATGTGACACTAAAGCAGCCGATCAACCAAATTAGTTTAATCGATTTAGTAAAAAAGATTAATTGAATGAGTCATTAAAAGCTCTGTAGAATGGGACTTGCCCACCTAGAACATAACTAAAACACATGCTAGCCCACCTAGCAACTCCAGGAGTCTGGCGTACATGAATTAAATACGCACACTTTGAATGGTGTCTCCTCAATGCCTGGTTCCTCCTTCCCAGGAATCCTGCTTTCCTACACACCCTCACCTCTCCCTTTTCTCCTCCTGTGACAGTTAATTTTAGGTGTCCACTTGACTGGGCTAAGGGGTGCCCAGATAGCTGGCAAAACATGTATTTTTCTGAGAGTGTCTGTGACAGTGTTTCTGGAAGAGATTAGCATTTGAATCAGTGGACTGAGTCAAGAAGATCCCCCTCAGCACTGTGGGTGGGCATCACCATTCCAGTGCAGGCCCGAATTGAATGCAAAAGTGGAGGAAAGGCAAATGCGCTCCCTGCTTAAGCTGGAACATCCATCTTCTCTTACCCTTGGACATCAGCACTGCTTGTCCTTAAGCCTTTGGACTTGGACTGGGGCTTCTATCACTAAAACAGAACCACACCACTGGCTTTCCTGGGCCTTGAGCTTGCAGACTGCAGATCATAAGCGTTCTTGGCCCCCATAATCACAGGAGCAAATCCCTCATACTAAATGTCTTTTATCTATCTATCTATCTATCTATCTATCTATCTATCTATCTATCTACCTATTATCTGTCATCTCTCTATCTATCATCTATCTACCTATCAATTATCTATCATCTATCTATCCATCTATCTACCTATGAATTATCTATCATGTATCTATTCATCTATCTATCTACCTATCAATTATCTATCATCTATGTATCTATCTCTGATCATTTCTGGATGAAATGTTTCATTTATGAGAAAACTGACTAATACACCTCTCCACTCCACTAAGAATTTATTCTTCATGTCTATAATTCACAGCATTTAGATGAATGAAGTTTGTTGCTTAACGTGAAACTAACCTTGAGGATTTCTCCCACATGTTAGTAATTGTACTTTTGGTACCCAGTGACTGGGGAAAAAAAGCAAAAGCAATCAAAAGTTGCAATGAATTCGGTAACATTTTCAAATGAACTTGTATTTTATTAATCATAATGATTTTTAAATCTATACTGGAAAAAGGATTAGTTATTATCTATTTAGCCACATAACTATAACCTACCCAGAGTTTTGCTTCCATTTGGTGTCTATCACACCCATCAGGGAACTGTTGAAGATCAAACACCTTTTGGAACACAGGAGAAAAAAACAACCATTCTGGGACAGCAGGAGCCAGTGTCAGTGTTTTGATAGCAGGTCCTTGGCCTATGTTAGACAATAGTTTCAACCCAGAGCTGAGGGGAAGGGTTCATGCTGAGTTGAGAAAAGGGCTCCTTAGAGACCAATGCTATCTATTTCTCCCATTAGATTGTAGGCTGAGAACGGGTAGGTGTCATACCTGTTGTATTCCCAAGCCCTAGCACAGTTACTAATACATGGTGAGTGTCAACAAGTATTATTTTGGAGAAATGAATGAATGAATGAATGAAGGAAGGAATGAATGAATGAATAATAAATCTAGTCTTACACAACTGAGGCTTCGTATAGTCCTAATGATTTCTTACTAATGCCATCGGTCAAATCAGTGACTTTTTGTGATGGCTGCATCCTGTTTTCAGCCCCTACTCACAAAAAGAAATAAATAAAACCATGTCTTAGTCCCTCTGAAAAGCTTCTAACTCTGGGTACAGGCAGGATAATGCCTTGGTCCCAAGGTTGATGTTACTGACAGAAATTATATTGTTATGTGTAATAATAATAAACCCTACTGAAAATAACCCTGTGATTGTTTCCTGTAAGATAAAGTCTAAAGTCCTTGGTCTAATAGAGGCCTAATAAGCCAGTTGTCGCCTTACCCTCTGGTCTTCTTGGTCACTCTCTCCTTCATGGCCTTCTCCTGGCCTCCAGCCAAGACAAGTGGCTCGCTGTTTTCAAACAGGCCACCCTCTTTTTTTTTTTTTTTTGAGACGGAGTCTCGCTCTGCCGCCCAGGCTGGAGTGCAGTGGCTGGATCTCAGCTCACTGCAAGCTCCGCCTCCCGGTTTTACACCATTCTCCCGCCTCAGCCTCCTGAGTAGCTGGGACTACAGGCACCACCACCTCGCCCGGCTAGTTTTTTGTATTTTTTTTTTTAGTAGAGGCGAGGTTTCACCGTGTTAGCCAGGATGGTCTCGATCTCCTGACCTCATGATCTGCCCGCCTCGGCCTCCCAAAGTGGCTCAGGCCACCCTCTACCCCCCTCCACTGTGGTGTTCATCACTGTCCTTCAGAATTGCATCCCTGCCACCAGAGGCCACCTCCCCTTTCCCATTCCCACATCACTCCGTCTATGTCGCAGAAACAGTTTTTGCTGACTCTGAATTGACTGCAATTGTGTTGAAGCCAAGAGATGGTATTTGCTTATGTTTATATCTCCAAGCTGCCATACAATAGGTGCTTGATAAATGTTTATTTCAGGAGCAAACATATGCATTTATAAACTTTCCCCTGTCAGAGGAGAATTCAGACAAAACTTCTGATTGTAGAGAAGCGCCATCTTGACCCGTCTCGGATGTTTGCTCTACATTTTGCTCCCTTTATGCGTAATGCCTGGAAACCTGCACTCAGATTCAAAGGTCTTTAAAAAGCAAGGAGCATCCTTCCTTGTCACCTGCCTCAATACTTAATGGGCATTTTATCATCTTCTTTCTAACCTTCCAGCTGCACTGATTTCACTTTTCCATCAAGACCGTTTAGTGAGAATAAGGAAATATTCCCTCCATGGACTCCTCCAAGGATGACAATGACTATCCAAGAGTCAGATTTGCAACTGCACAGGCCAGCTACCTTTTCCCTAAGGGAGATTTGATCTCCATGATGGCCTCTGAGTTTGATATCATTAAAGGAGCCATCAGTTTTCCTTGTACCATTTTACTGAAACTGTTAGCAGGAACACTCACCTTCTCAGAATCCTAGTGTCTATTTAGATCACAGTGCAATAGAGTATCTGACTGTCTGATGTTTGTGATAGTTGGTGGTAGCATCCGTCATTGCAAAGAGAGGGAAAAAACAGATAAAAATACACACCAAAGAAAATAAAATGTACTATGGAAAAATTTTTTTT
This sequence comes from Piliocolobus tephrosceles, assembly GCF_002776525.5. Classification (NCBI taxonomy): domain Eukaryota; kingdom Metazoa; phylum Chordata; class Mammalia; order Primates; family Cercopithecidae; genus Piliocolobus; species Piliocolobus tephrosceles. Next base: position 4,928,892 of record NC_045436.1, on the reverse strand, counting down.
TTTTTTTTTTTTGAGACGAAGTCTCTCTCTGTTGCCCGGGCTGGAGTGCAGTGGCCGGATCTCAGCTCACTGCAAGCTCCGCCTCCCAGGTTTACACCATTCTCCTGCCTCAGCCTCCCGAGTAGCTGGGACTATAGGTGCCCACCACCTCGCCCGGCTAGTTTTTTTGTATTTTTTAGTAGAGACGGGGTTTCACTGTGTTAGCCAGGATGGTCTCGATCTCCTGACCTCGTGATCCGCCCGTCTCGGCCTCCCAAAGTGCTGGGATTACAGGCTTGAGCCACCGCACCAGGCCTTATGGAATATTTTTATGCCAATAAATGTAGCTCTTGTCTTGTTTTTCTAAGACCACCAGAGCGAGCACAAAAGAACCAGCTAGTAGGCAAAGGTCAGGCGCTAAACTGCAAGTTTATTTTAGCAACCTAAGGTGTGGAGAAGAAGTCTGTTGGCCTCCGGCAAAGAAGACCGGCAGAGTTCCCCTCCCCCAAGCTCTCGGAGGGAGTTCCGACATCCCGACAGGACTGGGAAGCTGGGAAGTCCCCGCGGCTCAATGGCGGAGAGCGGCTTTTCTAGGAGTGGGAGGGCAATAGGTGGGGCATGGGCGTGTCAGGGGCGTTCCGCAGGTGTGACCAGGTAAATCTTGGTCTCTTCGGATTGACGTCACCTGGCGCATGCCCAGTTGATCTGCACCTTCCTGGGCGCCGGCTGCATTTTCGCTTGCGCGGGAAGAGTTGGGGGGCGGGGGGATGAAGAACCCGGAAGTGCACCATCTTGCCTCCGTTCGTCCAAACAGCTCTAACTTGTGATTTTTTATGACTTCAGAGGTTTCTATTTTATAACTTTATAACAACCCAGTCCAACCTACATTCTTGGACATTTAATTTTCTCATGTTGTACACACATCTTTTGTGGATGGTTTTGAACTCTAGGCTGATCAAGAAAGTTATAACAACAACAAAATGGAACCCGGTGCCGCCTCTTTTTTCCAGGATGCCTGATAACAGTGATTGATTTTGTTCAACTGGCCTCCACCAAGTGGTCTTAAAGCCAAGAGCCTGGGTGGTCACACAGCAAGGCACTGGCCAGGCTGAGAAACCTGAGGTTTGTGTCCAACTCTACTTCGTGCTCTGAAAACGTGATCTTTCACAAGACATCAGTGGTGTCTTAAGCCTGAGGAAATAGATCTCCTTTAGGCAGAGTTCACCTTGTGATGAAAGATCTTGGCTAAGGGAAATTTGTTGCAGTAAAAAGAATCTGTAGAAATCAGAATGTGAGGTTGCCAATTTCATGAAAAGCAGTTGCAAAAGCAAGAAACCCGTGGATACATCGGCCAAAGAGCAGTCAAGAGCCTTATCTTCCAACATCACCTCTGACAATGTAGTATGAAATGTGACTCCGAAATGATTGAAAGAGTTCTTTTGTAGTGCTTGCAGTTTTGGTGTGCTTTATTCTTGCTATCTCCTTATTATGTCTATTATCGATGTGAATATGTGAGCATCTGTTCGAAGTACTTCCAGTGCTTTCAAACTTTTCAGTTTTACCACAGTCTATTCTGCCCCCCGGCTCAGCTAGGTCAGAAGGCTTTTCAGGATTTTAGGGAATTACAGATGGTAGTTTATCATGGCTATAAAATCAAAAATAATATTTGGTGTCACAGTCAATAATGTGCTTGGGTTTTCTCTATAAAAACAGAAATTATTATATTTCATACGGCCATGTGTTTCTTTAAAAAGGGAAGAAAATACCTACTTCCAATTCAGGCAGGATTTGGAGGGGGACTGTGGGACTGTGTCATTCTGAGGGTGCTTTTAGGAATTTAAGTGCTTATATAGGGAATGAGGGCAAAATGCTGGTGAAATTCAGAAGCTCTACCTATTAACGTGTGAGGAAAGTCTGGCAAGTATTCAAGCTATAACAACTAAGCAGGGACAGTCCCTTCAGGGGGCAGGACAGAACCTGCATTTTAGAGGCAGGTAGGACCTTAGAGTGTGCCTGGCACAGCCCCTCACAGCAGAATAACACAGCCCAGAGGGCATGCACCAGACACCCAGCTGGGCCATCCTTCCTCCAAGATAACCTCTCTCCACCTGCCCGGGGGGCCTCATTCCCCCTCTCAGCTGCTCCTCTCTGGGAGCAGGAAGAATTCTAGATACATACTACTATCGATTTCCAGGTGGAAAAAATGATGTCTGGCATTTCCAGGCAGTTGGGGGACATTGGTGGGGATATAGATGAAACAAAATTAGTCATGAGTTGATAATTATTAAAGTTAATAATGGGGCCAGGTGCGGTGGCCCATGCCTGTAATCCCAGCACTTTGGGAGGCCAAGGCAGGTGGATCACGAGGTCAGGGGTTCGAGACCTGCCTGGCCAATATGGTGAAACCCCTCTCTAAAAACTCACACAAAAAAATTAGCCAGGTGTGGTGGCACATGCTAGTAGTTCCAGCTACTCGAGAGGCTAAGGTTAAAAGAATTGCTTGAACCCAGGAGGTAGAGGTTGCAGTGAGCTGAGATCGCACCACTGCACTCCAGCCTGGGTGACAGAGCAAGACTCTGTCTCAAAAAAAAAAAAAAGAAAAGAAAAGAAAAAAGTTGATAATGGATACATGGAGGTTATTGTACTATTCTTTCTACTTTCACATATGTTTGAACATTTTTGTAATAAAACATTTAAAAAACATTTTAAGAGAAGGGTTTTGCTCTGTCACCTAGGCTGGAATGCAGTGGGGTGTGATCATAACTTACTGCAGCCTTGAATTCTTAGGCATAAGCAATCCTCCCAAGCAGCTGGGACTACAGGCAAGTACCACCACACCCCGCTAATTTTTAATTCTTTTGTAGAGATGGGGTCTGGTTATGTTGACCAGGCCGGTCTCAAACCCCTGGCCTCAAGTGATCCTCCTGCCTTGGCCTCTCAAAGCAGCAGTAGTACAGGTGTGAGCCACTGTATCCAGCCCTTAAAACATTCTTTACAAACTGAGACAGAAACAAAAGAAAGAAAGAAGGAAGGAAAGGAAGGAAGGAAGGAAGGAAGGAAGGAAGGAAGGAAGGAAGGAAGGAAGGAAAAAGAAAAGAAAAGAAAAAAGAAAACAATGCTCTGTAAAAATCCGTGAGAAGAGCCAGGAGTGCCCTACAGATCACCGGTCTGCTGTCCTGCATGTGATTTTCGGTACTATGATTAACAGTGGGAGCCATCAGAACAATAACATGTGAAGAGACTGGCAGAGAGAAACTGGGTGGATATGAAGTGCAGTCCAGGAACCTACCCTCTTTTTTTTTTTTTTTTTTTTTGAGACGGAGTCTCACCCTGTCGCCCAGGCTGGAGTGCAGTGGCGCAATCTCGGCTCACTGCAAGCTCTGCCTCCCAGGTTTACGCCATTCTCCTGCCTCAGCCTCCCGAGTAGCTGGGACTACAGACGCCTGCCATCTCGCCCGGCTAGTTTTTTGTATTTTTTAGTAGAGACGGGGGTTTCACCGTGTAAGCCAGGATGGTCTCGATCTCCTGACCTCGTGATCCGCCCGTCTCGGCCTCCCAAAGTGCTGGGATTACAGGCTTGAGCCACCGCGCCCGGCTGAACCTACCCTCTTAACAAGCACTTCAGATGACTAAGATACAGGTGGCCTACGGACCACAGTTCGACGAGAAATGCTTCAGTAATGAGTTAAATGATGTAGCTTCATTTGTAGCACAGCAGTATGTGGGCAATTCACCCAACTTACCTCATTAGCCTGAAGAGTTTGAAAAGTGTAACAAGTATGTACTTACCAAATGCTACCTGGCGAATTACAACAGATCTATTGGCAAGACAATCTTCCATAGCTCCTAATGATCCTTTTTGTGCCTCAGACTAAAGAAGCACCACCAGTTAGCAACCAGGTTGTTAGGTGGCTTCATAGAAAAACTGTTAATCATTAAAAAAAAAAGATACGAAAATACTGAAAGTTCTTAGTGTTGATGAAAGTGTCTGATATAAAGAACATTGTTGAAAAAAATCATCAAATTATATCACTATTGGAATAAACAGTGTACTACCATGTCTTTGCCAGGTCTAGGGAGCCAAGTCTAGTTTGGGGAAAAGAACAAGCCAACGGTGTTCCCCTCTGGGATACAGTTTCGCATTTTGGAAGAACTCATGCAGTCTGTGAGACATTTAAGAGCAAAGTTACGGGAGGCCGAGGCAGGCGGATCACCTGAGGTCAGGAGTTAGAGACCAGCATGGTCAACATGGGGAAACCCTATCTCTACTAAAAAAAAACAAACAAACAAAAATTAGCCTGGCATGGTGGCGGGTGCCTATAGTCCCAGTTACTCAGAAGGCTGAGGCAGGAGAATCGCTCGAACCTGGGAGGCGGAGGTTGCAGTGAGCCAAGATAGTGCCACTGTACTCCAGCCTAGGTGACAGAATGAGACTCCATCTCAAAAGAAAAAAAAAAAAAAAAAAGAGCAAAGTTATAGGAAAACATGATGTCTCATATCTTGTTTTAGGACTGCAGAACCTCACGACTTCAATGAAGAGAGATTCAGCAATATCTTTCAAAATTACAGACACACTTGTATTTGACCCAGCAATCCTACTTGTGAGTATTTTTCTATAGATACAACTCCACACATGTAAATGAAAGGCAATTGATGTAGTACTTGTAATAAAAAACAATTGGAAACAACCAAATTGTCCATCAATAGGAGACTGGTTAAAAAGCCATAGTCGTCTACGTGCCATGCAGCTGCAAGAAAAAAAGAAAGGAAACAAGAAAGAAAAGATGAGGATCATCTCTATAAAAAGGGTTCCCTGTTGTTAGGAAGAAAAACCAGGTGCTGAAAAGAATACGTAAGATGGGAAAATAGGAATCTATATTCCTCTTTGCTTGATTCTGCATCAGGAAAAGCTTGAAGGAAGTAGTGAAAGTGGTTAACTATAGACAGGGTAAACATATTATTTTTGCCTAAATGGAATAGTTTTGAGAGTGAGAGGGCCAGTGTTAATTTTTTTTTTAGACAGAGTCTTACTCTATTGCCCAGGCTGGAGTGCAGTGGTGTGATCTTGGCTCACTGCAACCTCTGCCTCCCGGGTTCAAGCGATTCTCCTGCCTCAGCCTCCCAAGTAGCTGGGATTACAGGCGCCCACCACCACGCCTGACTATCTGACTAATTTTTTGCATTTTTAGTAGAGACAACATTTCACCATGTTGGCCAGGCTGGTCTCAAACTCCCAACCTCAGGTAACCCACCTGCCTCGGCCTCCCAAAGTGCTGGGATTACAGGTATGAGCCACTGCGCCCAGTCAAATTATTAATATTTATCCCAAGACAACAGATGTAGCTTGGAACTGTTCCAGACAAACAAGTTTCCATGGTCACTCTACGTAGAGGGTATGAGGGATAGGGCTGGGGGATAGAGTAGCTGGGGACTTCCCAAAGTGCATCTTGTTGTATTGCTTTGACTTTGGAATAATGCACATGTATTACCTATTGGGAACAATAGGGCATTTAGAAAGTGTTGGGAGGACCGTGGTCAACATAAAATTTGTCGCTGGATTTTAATGGTCCCTCACGGTGGATGAGCATTTAATGGTATCCAAACTCCCTATTGACAGTGCTTGAAGACAAAACTGGAGCGTGCATCACTACACATCTACCTTCTCACAGGTGAATTTTCTAATTAGGAGCCGAGGATATTCAACCTTTACTTATTCATCCATCCATTCAGGCATTCATTTGACTTTCAGCAAATATCAATGGAGTACTACGCTAAGCACTGGGGACTCTCTGGTGCTCAGGATACGTGAGTGCCTCCCATGGAGCTCTTGGTCTCACGAAGGGTACGGACAAGTTCACAGGAGGCCAGCACAGAGTGGAAAAGTGCAGTCCCAGGGAAGTAGCCGTGCTCTGGGCACTGCATTTCCTTCAGGGGATCACCGGGCAGTTGAATGAGTGAGCAAATGAATGAATGAGTGCAATAAAATAAAATGAAATGACCGCTTACATTCCTTCCAATTCTGCAGTTCACTTATGTAACACACAGGGTTTCCAATATTTTGGAAAAACAAGAATAGGATTAAACTCAAATTGTTCTGCTTGGTTACAGAGAGGGCTTGGTTCATCATTTTGCATGTGTAAAGCACATTTTCTCTAGGAGAAGGTGGAGGTGTGAGGCAGGCATGGCATCATGAAGACAGACGGGGCCTAATAGAAAAAAAAATCAGCATATTTCTTTTGAAAAAGTCTTCATAGTTTGTAAGGCAGGGAATTTTTTTTTTTTTTTTTTTTTAGACTGTGTCTTGCTCTGTTGCCCAGGCTGGAGTACAGTGGTGAGATCTTGGCTCACTGCAACCTCCGCCAGCTGGGTTCAAGCAATTCTTCTGCCTCAGCCTCCTGAGTAGCTGGGACTACAGGTGCATGCCGCCACACCCAGTTAATTTTTACATTTTTAGTAGAGACAGAGCTTCAGCATGTTGGCCAGGTTGGTCTCGAACTCCCAACCCCAAGTGATCCATCTGCCTCGGCCTCACAAAGTGCTGGAATTATAGTCAGTGGTGAGCCACCGCCCCTGGCCAGCAGGGGAAAAAATTAATCCAATAGCAGAAGTCCTGTTAAGAACAGAAGTACTATTTAGGAAAATACTTTGATGATATAAAATTTCAGTTATACAGGAGGAATAATTCAAGAGGTCTATTGTACAACATGATGAATATAGTAAGAAGAGAGAGCGGGTAACGAGATAATGATATGAAGTAGTCCAGAGCTCTGCGTTCTAGTCGCCCTCTTCCACTGGCTTGCTGTGAGACTTTAGGGACGAAAATGAGCCTCTCTAAACTTTTTTTTTTTTTTAATTTTTGAGATGGGGTCTTGCTCTGTCACCCAGGCTGGAGTTCAGTGGTGCGATCATGAATTACTGCAGCTTTGACCTCCTAGGCTTAAGCGATCCTCCCGCCTCAGTCTCCTAAGTACCTGGGATTACAGGCATGCACCACCACTCCTGGCTAATTTTTAAATTTTTTTGTAGAGACAGGGTCTTACTATGTTGCTCAGGCTGGTCTCGAACTCCTGGGCTCAAGTGATCCTCCTGCCTCAGCCTCCCAGAGTGCTGGGATTACAGGCGTGAGCCACTATGCCCAGTCTATACTTTCAAAAATATAAACTAATGGTGTTTGGCAAGTTGTTGTCTATGGCTCCTCCTAGATAGCTAATTCTGTTCTACTTGTGGATTTGTTTTCCCAGTATCTCCCTCTCCTTTGGAAGCAGACATTTAATTTTCCATCTCAGGGCCTTGGCACACACCATTCCCTCCACGTGGACTGGCCTTGCTCTCCATCTTCCCGTGGCCAGCTCCTCCTCACTTTGCAGGTCTCAGCCTTCCTTTCACAGAAGTCTCTATCAAAGCTGGTCACTCTATCAGAGTTCAGTGCCCTTGTTATTTTCTGTTTCCTTCACAGTTCTTATTGTATTTTCCAGCTTTCCATCTGAAATTATAAACTTAGTAAAGCAAGTTTAGTGAAGCAAATGTCCAGTGTCTAGCACCTGGAAAATAGTAATTTCCCATAATGATTTGTTGAATGAATCAATGAAAAATCCTTCCATTTGCTCATATTCTAATTTCCTGAATGGACTGGAAGGTTGCATAGATAACCTCAAAGGTCCCTGCTTCCCTTAAACCATAGCTGTATCTTGCCCAGGTTAAGCTGGCACCATCTCCTCGAATCCCGTCACCCCTACTTTGCAGGGAGGGGAGCACTCACCCTTGGGCTGCTACAATGCCTAGGTGATTGCAGACTGTGGGGACAGATGTTGGAGGCAGTTAATTGTTTCCAAATCAGAGTATTTCAGAGATATAGCTCCCACAGGACACTAGAGTTTCTCTCTGGATATAATTTTTGCCAACCCAATAATTACAGCAGTTTATGCAACTGACGTATAATTCCACCAGGACTGAAGTGGCAGAGTTGACAAGAAGCTCGCCAATTGTATATGATTTGGGGCCCATCTGCGCAGACCTATTCTCTAAGAGATCAAAAATATCTTTCTTTGGGCCTCTTCCTTTTTGTGATTTTTTTTTTTTTTTTCCACATCTGCTTTTGAATTGGACATTAACAGGCTGCAGCTAGCTTAATTTTATAGTTGCCACTCAGGGCCTCTCACCCTCCTGAAGCACTGACGTCATCCTACACTCACTTTATCAATGACATCCACCCAGGCTAGAAATAAATGAGGAAACACCAATCAAGGGGAACATAAAAAGTTTGTAAATTGTGGAATTGGGCTCTGCAAATTAATCATAATTTGGAAAATGTTTTCATGGTCACTGTTCATCAGATATTGTTTCCTCTTGCCTTTTGCAGATGTCCAGGCCTCTTAGCACGCCACTGAACCATGGAATAACACCCACTCCAAAAACTCACTTTGCAAGTGATGACAGAGAGGTACCAACAGTGGAGTGATTTGCTAACACAACAGGGCACAGCCATGGCCAAGGCAGAAGTCAGAAATCCTTGTCCGCCCTGCCAGCCATCCTTAGCTCCTCCACCCTTCCCCAGCGGGCCCATGTCCTGCCATATGTACCCCAGCTCACCTTCACATCCCATCCGTTGGCATCAGTGCAACGTGAGGTCTGGGTTTCTCTTTTTTACCCAAGTCAGGCTGACTACCTGGTGAAGAGGAAGCTTCCCAACTGTGTTAGTTTCCTAGGGTCACTGTAACCAAGAACCACGAACTGGGAGGCTTAAATAATGGAAAATTTTTTGTCTCTCGTTCCTGGAGGTTGGAAGTCCAGGATAGTTCAGGTGTGGGCAGGGTGGGTTGATTCCTCCCCAGGGCTGTGAGGGAGAGCCTGCTCCAGTGGCCCCAGGAATTCCGTGGCTGCAGTCACAGAGCTCCAGCCTCCGCCTGCACCTTCCCCAGTCGCCTCCTCCCTGTGCGTGTCTTCACCTCAGCTTCCCTCTGTGCATGTCTGCCTGTGTCCACGTTGCCCCTTTTCATAAGCACACCAACCACATTGGATTAGGGCTCACCCTAATGACCTCGTTTTAACTTGGTGACCTCTGTAAAGAGCCCATTTCCAAATAAGGTCATATTCTGAGGTACTGGGGGCTAGGACTTCGTATCCTTTGGAGTGAACATAATGTAACCCATAATATCATCTGAAACCCTTTCTCTGTCAACCAATCCACAAAACCCCCACCTGACAGGGAGAAGATCGATAATGAAATGCAGCCAAGGAGGGGCTTCCTCAACCAGGGTGGAGTTTAAAGAACTGAGCAGATAGTGGCTGGGCGCCGTGGCTCACACCTGCCATCCCAGCAATTTGGGAGGCCGAGGCGGGCAGATCACCTGAGATTGGGAGTTCGAGACCAGCCTGACCAACACGGAGAAACCCCGTCTCTACTACAAATACAAAAATTAGCCGGGCATAGAGATGCACGCCTGTAATTCCAGCTACTTGAAAGGCCGAGGCAGGAGAATTGCTTGAAACCAGGAGGCAGAGGTTGCAGTGAGCCGAGATCGCACTATTGCACTCCAACCTGGGTAACAAGAGCAAAAAACCCCATCTCAAAAAAAAAAAAAAAAAAAAAAAAAAAAAAAAA
>NC_045436.1:4909845-4919212 GCF_002776525.5 Piliocolobus tephrosceles | reverse complement strand
AAATTTAAAAGTAGTATGATTGTTATTATTGTTGTTCTTTTTATTTACTTTCAACATTCCCTGAACCAAGTTCTCTCTCTCTCTTCGCTTATTAATTCATTGCAGATTGATTGCATGCCTACTCTATGTTAGGCAGTATTCTAGGAGCCAGATACCTCAACAAGCAAAGCAGACAAAAGATCTGATCCTCATGGAGCTGCATCCTAGTTGTGGAAGATCGACGTATATTAAATATGTACTTAACACCCACTCCAAAAACTCACTTTGCAAGTGAGGCTTGGGGCTCAGTTTAGAACCAGTGAAGTCAGATTATAATACATACAATGAAGAAAAAGCAAGGAAGGAAGCATAAGAGTGCCAAGGGAGAAGAGTAACTCAGTGTTAGGCCAGGGAGTGAGAGAAGAGCTGACCAAAGACATGGCATTGGAGTAAACACCTGGAGGACGGATGAGGAAGCCGTTGGGGGTACCTGGGGAAGTGTATTCCCAGCAGAGGAACAGCAATCATGAAGGCCCTGAGGTTGGCGCATGCCCAGAGCAGCTGAGGACCAGCAAGGAAGCCAGTATTGCTGGACAGAAGGAGCAAGTGGGGCGAGGGCAGCAGGAGGAAGGCTGGGGAGGTGCAGCGTGGAGGTAGGTGCACAGACCATGTGCCTTGCAGGACATTGGAAGGATGTTGGCCTTTCACTCTGAGGGAAATGGCAGCAAGGATGGGCTTTGAGTGAGGGAGCATGCCATGGTTTGGATACGATTAGTTTGGCCCCACCAAGTCTCATGTTAAAATGTGATCCCCAGTGTTGGCGGTGGGGCCTGGTGGGAGGTGTTTGGCTCGTGGTGGGTGGATCGCTCATGAATATCTTGGTGCTATTCTCAAAGTAGTGAGTGAATTCTCACCCTATTAGCTCATGCAAGAGCTGATTGTTAAAAAGAGCACGGCACCCCTCCTGTCTATTTCTGCTCTCTCACCATGTGACATGCTGGCCCCTCTTCTCCTCCCACCATGAGTGGAAGTTTCCTGAGACCCTTCCCAGAAGCAGATGTCAGTGACATGCTTCCTGTGCAGCCTGCAGAACTGTTAGCCAAATAAACCTCTTTTCTTTATAAATTACCCAATCTCAGGTATTTCTTTGTAGCAACACAAAATGGACTAAGACAGAGTGATATGATCTGACTTGCATTTTAAAAATAATGCCTTTGGCAACTGCACGGAGAGCGGACTCCAGGGCACAAGGATGGAAGCAGGGCAGTCAACCCAAGAACCACAGTGGTGAGCTGGGCAGGAGGAGCGGAGACTGCACCAGGTTGGAGAGTGGGCGTGGGGAAAAGGGGTTGCATTTTAGAATCTAGGCATATTGGGAAGGTAGAGCTAATCTTTTTCCCTAACAGATTAAACTCAGTTTATGAAAGAAAGGGAAGGGTCAAGACTGATTCCAAGATTTTTGGCCTGGCAAGTGGGAGGATGCAGTAGCCATCAATGCATCCCAAGATGTAAAAACCTGGGATTTGGGGCTCAGTTTAGAACCAGTGAAGTTCAGGATGCTTATTAGACACCCATATGGAGATGCCAGAGTGCCTGTGAGTAGACTGTGCCTATAGGACAAAACAGCTGCTTGTTAGGTCCTCATGGCCCTGCATTCATCAATCCCACCCGGCTACCCCGTGTGATCCACCACTTCTTCCCACTATGAACCATGGCAGTTTTCCTCCCTCTCCCCACTTATTTGTGTCCCTATGACTTATCGGATATTTTTCCTCTTTCTAAGAATGTCATCTCAATTCATTTCTTTCCATCTGAGTTCAAACCACCCCGATTTTCTATTTGTCATTCAACAAACACTCTGATCCAGACACTGCAGAGGCAGAAGTCCGGTGGGTGACCGTGAGTCCCTTGGGGCCTTTCTCAGCTGCCTTTACCCACACTGCTCTCCTCTGACCTCAGTCCTGACTGAATCCTGGCTTTCTGGAGCCTCCTTCAGGGCTTGGTTGCATACAGCCCTGAGTGTTACTTAACAATTTGGGGCAACTCTGCGATTCTCTAGTGAAGATGTAAGCTGTCTGCACTGAGTACTTGGTCCATGTTCAGTGGCTCCTTGTGAAGTCGCAGCTCTGGTTTGCTTGTTTGATCTACAGAGCCTTGCTTTCCAGGTGCACCTCCAGACCCAGCCCAAGCTTCTCTCACCTCCCAGGGGTCTCATCCCTCCTGCACTGGTAAAGGAACAGGAGGGAAGAAAGGGTGTAAGTTGTCAGTACTCCACTCTTGGCCTTGATCTAATGGGCTGTGGGCCTTTGGTTCTTCTGCTCTGGCTCATGGCCCTGTTCTCCAGATGCAGCTGATGAATAGCATTGCTCTGAGGAAGGTTGTGTGGTATTGTATAAGCAGCATGAGCTTTGCTCTCGAGCAGATTTGGGCTTGAATGCTGACTCCACTACCTGGCAATACGAAGTAACTCATTTCACTTCTATCAATCTCATCTTACTGATCTCTAAAATGGCATACTCTTCAAAGGTTTTGTAAGAATTAGTACATATATATATATAAAACAGACAGCGTAGTGCCAGACATAGCAACCATGCCAGGGAAAAAAATCTTACCTTCCCAGAAAAGGTCCACTGGAATCTTCTCTGGTTCCTGTGCTGGACCATGGTAATTTGAGCATGGTCAGTTCCTTGGCTCCAGGCTTTGGCCAATGCCACAGGATCATGACCAGCTTGAGATACCTGCCCCACAGTGGGGGGTAATTGATATGTCCCAGGGTCAGTTAGGGATGAGAGAGTTTATATGGGGGAGTCACAAAGGAGCTATGGGAATTCCACGTGGAACCTCATTCTAGACTCTTGGCCTTGGTCTAATGGGCTGATCAACAATGAGAACATCTTTTCTTGGATCTTGAGTTTCAAAAAAGCTGTGTATGTGTGTGTCTGTGTGTGTGTGTGTGTGTGTGTGTGTGTGTGTGTGTTTCAATCAAGAAATAAGAGCTTGGGGAAGTGTTAGTGAAAAAGATAAAGATGCCCTTTCTATACTGACTATGGAACAATGCAAGACATGCCAGAAAGTTCACTGCTGATCAGGTCCTTGCAGTGGAGGAGTGGAGGTGTGGGGGTTGGGGCTGCAGTGCAGGCCAGATATGGGGAGTGAGGGGAGGCGGGGATGGGGAGGGGTGCTCTGTGAGAAAATCTGATCGTTTTCCTAGCCTTTTCATTGTCTCTGTTTCCACTCACTCCAATTTAAGAGTCCAGCTCTCTTCTGGCCTTGTTCAGTTTATTTTCTCAGTGCCTTTACCCCCATCTCCTGGACTTAGCCCCTCTCATTGGCCCTCTCAAGGCTGCTCACCTCTGGCTTGGGTCCGTCTTGCCGCCTGGCCTGATCAGTCAAGCTAAATGATTCCATCTGGAATTGGGCCTGGATTCTCAGGACTGCACGGAGTTTCCTGTAACTGCTACCAAAGGCCTTAGCCTTGCAGGCTTGGAATCCATGCATCTTAACCTTAATCTTGTACCTATTCATGGTACATGCTAATAATTATTCCTTGGGTAATTAGCACCTAATAAAACTTTCTTTTTTTTTTTTTGTATTTTTTAGTAGAGACGGGGTTTCACCGTGTAGACCAGGATGGTCTCGATCTCCTGACCTCGTGATCCGCCCGTCTCGGCCTCCCAAAGTGCTGGGATTACAACATAGTTGTGAGACAGAGTAGCAAATGTAAGAAGCTGCATTTTCTCAATATGCTGGCCAGCATAATTTCACAAAGCCCCTGATCCTGTGGCGAGTGTAGCTTTCCAGAGGGATGCTTTGCAGACACAGCAGGGTAGAGCACACGGCTCCTACATCTCTTGCCTGGGTCACTGTATTCCAGAAAAGGTAAGTGACCCTGGTCTTTGCCCTTTCCTAGATATAAGACAACATCTGGTGTGGTTAGCGATTATGCCTCTGTGACCTGGAATCAGATGTACTCTTACATCCAAACCTTGATGTGTTTCTGCTTTACTATAACTTCTGAACAAGTTTGATGTGAAACTATGAACTAAAACACTGCTTTGGAGGAGTCCGACCTCCCTGAAAGGTTCCTCCCAGGCTCTAGTCCTCAGTCCATAGTCCTGAGTCAGACTTCTGAATAAAACTAACTTTAATTCTTTAAAAGCTTGATGTTCTGTCCTTCAGTCAATATAATATCAGAGCCCCAACACTTCTTTTGAACTAAGCAGAAGCATAATTTGATCAGAAAGAACTTTTGAAAGGCACCTACTCCAACTTTCTTGCAACAGACAATCTTCTCAATAAATATTTATTGAATAAATGAACATTTCAATACATTTATGAATGAATAGGACACAGAAGTTTTTCCTACCAAATACATGAAGTTTCAGAGCATGCACTACACGTTGCATAACGGGGAACCTCATACATTTGGAAGCAGCCTACCCTGCTGCTGCACCATTTTATTCTTTCAGGCTCTTTCTTAGGTTGGGCCAGCATGTTCTTGCTGATGAATGGCTTCTGAGGATGCCTGCCCCTTCTTCTATAGTAAAGCACTTCCGATATAGAGAGACAGTTGCCGTAGCCCCCGTCTCCTCTTTTCCAAACCAGCCTCTTGCTCTTGACTCATGACGTGTTGCGGACCCTTCGTTTCCTGGTGGATGACATCTCTGTCCATATGTGGCCCTCAGAGTCAAACACAACTCCAGGGAGTTCTGCTCAGCACAAAGCCCATGGTGTCATTCGTGACCTTAAGTAGCTACCATGTTCATGGACAGGCAGCCTATGATTCTGATGGTTTTCTTAGTAACCACCATTATACAGTTGGCTCACCGAAGTAGTCAGTCAACTCCAACATCTTTTTTTTTTTAATCAACTTCTCTCCCTTGATTAAAAATCAATACATTATGACTATTGAAGGCTTATGTGGAAAATACAGTGAAAGTAAGGTCACTTATTATCAGTCTGTTTGCTAATCCTGAGTTAATCACAGTTAGCAATTTCTTATATTTTCTTACCATCTTTGTTCTGCATATGTATTTTCATATACTTAGTATCCTAAAGTATATATCACTTTGCATCTTGGTTTTGTTTTGCCTTTACTCCCTTCTAAAATGATTTTCACATAGATTGGTCCCATACTCAGAATCTCTGGGAAAGGATCCTAGTCATGTGATTTTTCTCTCTCTCTTTTTGTTTTTTTTAATTCCCAGGGAAATGAAACTAAATTAGAAGGCACGAATATTTAAAAAATATGTTTCCCTGTTGATTCTAGTGCACAACCAGGAGTGAAACTCATTAGCAGAATCTTGTGGGCATTTATTTGGTTTTGTTTATCATCTATTTAGTTAGCATTTGTTATTTGGTCGTAAGTATTCTTCCCACATTTACAGATCTGATCAGCACGCTTTCTCTGCATTACTCATTAAGTTGTCAGTTTGACCATGGCCAAAAACAGAGACCTAAAGATCTCGGTCTGGTTAGCACACTGATATTAATCAACTCTGAGGAAATATTCACTCAGCAAAGCTATGTTCTTCATCAGTTTTTCAGCCCCCTTCTACAACAAGAGCACGTGCAACTCTATAATACAGTGTTTTCTACAGAAAAAAAGGAGTTAGTTGGATATGACTTGACCATGATCATTTCAGTGCCTGGACAGTCAGCAGAAAGCTAGCCTCTCTCTGTTGCTCTCAGAGAGTGAATGTGGGATTAGACACAGGTGAGTTATTGCTAGAAGAACTCACCACCAAGCTCCTGAGGGACCATGGGGTTGGTCACCAGCCTCAGTCCACACCTGCCTAATCAAGCTGGGTATTCATTCCTTGACTCAGCCAAGAATATCTGAATAGCCAAGAAAGAGGAAAGGGGTGGTGGGTATAAATTATAGGAGAATAATTCTCTGCAATTCTTTCAATGCTCTTGCAAAGATACAATTTCATTTACTTCTCATTCCTCTCTGGGATGTGTACTCCCCATGTTATAGATGAGGACATTGCCCAGAGCAGTGGGATGGCAGAGTCAACCACATTTTCTGACTGTAAGACTAGTATTCTTCCCCTCTCTATCCTGCCTCTGATAGGAGTCTCAATCTCCCTCTTTCCTCCACGAGTCTAGTGGCAACTGCCTTACTGACTGAATTGCACATTGTACTTCCTACCTGACTCTTCAATAGGATGACTTATGTAACACCTTTTCAAAGCCCATTTTCCTGGTATTTATGAAGAACTGGGAGCTTGGCCATGGGCTATGACTTTCCTTTGCTTGAGTTATCCAATATGGGATTGCCAAATCTGGGTAAATATGACTGCTTTCCCCAAACTGGCAGAAGCGAGTCAGAACCTGACATCTCTTTACCCTCCTTTTTTTATAGGGTACAAGGGTGAAAAGTCTTAGCCTTGCAGAACTTCTAATAGATAAATATTTAATGGAAAAGAGCACTGGGCTAAAAGTCAGTGCAAAAGTTCTGCCTGGTCAGCAGCCTTCACCTTTGTCCCTGCACCAATCCCCTTAACTATGCCAAATCTGCAAGCTCAATCCCCATCTCGCCTCTGGGACCGCCCCTATCTGTGGCCCTAGTGGGATTGACCCGACACTCAGACACCTTTTTCTGGACGCTGTGGTTTTGCTTTGCCGCCCCCCCCCCCCCCATGAGCCCCATCTTTGACGTAATCATGAGGTTCCAGCCCTATTTCGTAAACTTGAATATCCATTTATGTCCCTTGCCAACCACTTTAGTCCCTGTAGGACTGAGCTTCTGACGTTTTAGTGCTGGATGCCCTCCCAGGGGCAAGAGGCCTGTTCCCGAAAATGGGGCTCAGTGCCTGCGGCCTGGGTACCAAACATCTCAATCTCCGACATCGCCTGCTGACAGCTTCCTTTCGTGGGTTCCAACAGCAGTCAATTACATCGCCTCTTTCTGCAGCCACAACATTCAAAGATTTCATTCTGCAGTCAATTACATCGCCTCTTTCTGCGGCCACAGCATTCAAAGATTTCATTCTGCAGTCAATTACATCGCCTCTTTCTGCGGCCACAGCATTCAAAGATTTCATTCTGCAGTCAATTACATCGCCTCTTTCTGCAGCCACAGCATTCAAAGATTTCATTCTGTTTCTCAGGCTGCACTGCTCTTGGCAAAGGCCTCTCCGTGTGTTCCCCCGGCGCCTTATCTGAGTGCTGACCTGCACAGTCTGACCCACCCGAGGGATAACCAGGGAACCAGGTCATGCTAGCCATGTCCCAAGATGGGAGGGTGCAGATAACCAGTTCCAGGCCTGACTCTTTTACCAATTGTCCGAGTGGCCTAGGGCAAGTCACAGGGCCTTCTGAAGTCTCCTTCCCCAACCTCAGAACAGGTCTATATACCAAAGGGGGTAAGTGGGGGTGGTGGATGGACATAGAAACACACTAGAGCATCTGCAGTTCGAAGATTCTTTTAAACTAATTTATGCAATGGGTAAGAGGGAAGGCCCTCTGTCTCTAAACACACACTTGCACACTCTTGACTTGTGTCGAATTCTGGTGTGTCTACCATGAACAAAGAAGCTTGGCTGCCATGGGCTGCCAGCCAAGAGCCTCCCAGGGGAACTTCAGGCCTAGGGGAAGGGAAAGCAGCTCTGTGGAATGGGTGCTCACGACTCTCCCTGAGCCACGACTTGCCTGCGACTCACCTTCAACATGGCACTCCCAGCAGCCGGAATCAAAAGACCACAACACAAAACTTATTTCTATCTTTCCCCAGAGCAAAGCCCACTGCATAGAACCATTGACAGAGACATTAACTCAGGCGAAATTAGATGCACCCCAGAGGCAGCCAGGGAGGGGCAGGGCTGGTACCAAAGGACAATGGGTACTGCTGGAGGTTTGAGAAGAGAAGGGGGTGTTCCTGTTTCCCACCTGCCTCCTTCCTGGAGTTGTACGTGTGTGTGTAGGAGTGAGCCTCCTTCTCCCCTATGTTGCTTACAGACCCACTCTTTGTTTTCTGGAGGACAAGGACACATGCCCTGCCAAATCTCCTTGGTTTGGTAAAGCTATACCCTAGGTACCTTTGGGTCAAGGAAAAGAGATTCCTCATAAATTCATCTAAATTGCCTGTTCTGGACATTTCCAAAGTAAATTAGTTTTATTTATTTCTCTTTCTTTCTTTCTTTCTTTCCTTCCTTCTTTCTTTCTTTCTTTCTTGTTTGTTTTTTTGGTGTGAGACAGAGTCTCACTCTGTCGTCCAGGCTGGAGCGCAGTGGCGCGATCTTGGCTCACTGCAGCCTCCGCCTCCCAGGCTCAATTGGTTTTCCTCCTTCAGCCTCCTAAATAGCTGGGATTACAGGTGGGCACCACCACACCTGGCTAATTTTTGTATTTTTAGTAGAGACATGGTTTCGCCATGTTGGTCAGGCTGGTCTCGAACTCCTGACCTCAAATGATCCACCCGCCTCAGCCTCCAAAAGTGCTGGGATTACAGGAGTGAGCCACTGTGCCCAGCCTCTAAAGTAAATTTCTTAAAACTGATTTCATTCCTCACACTCAGATAATTGTATAGATTTTAGTTTACAGACCAAAAGGGGACATAATTTTATATTTGTAAAAACTAACAAAATAGGTTGGCTTATAAATATGTATTTCAGTTTCTTTGACCAGCTGGAATATTTGTTATTTATTCTTCAAATGCAAAACGCCGAATCCATTTTTTAAAACAACAATAATAACAAAGTCCCACGCATGCCAGCCAGGGAGTGTTGGGGCTGGGTGGGGAGGGTCTGTTGGCGTGGTGGGGGGAGGCTTCTCTCCTGCAGGCTCACCGGAGGTCCCAGGGCAGCCCTGCCCAAGCGTGGCATGTGTTAGAAAGAAAGAAAGAATTCCCGTCATTCATAACCGTCTTGTGAGGTGGCTTGGACAAGTGCTGTTCTTATTTTACAAATGAGGAAATTAAGGCTGGAGAGGTTAAAGGATCTTTCCACGATCTCATGACTCCTTATGGCTGGAAACAGAAAGTGGTCCCCTGGCTTTTCCTGCTGCTTCCTCAGGGACTGGTAGCTATGACAGTTCTGCTCTGATATGGAGTGTGCCCCTCCACTTCTCTCCACCCCAAGGGACACATTTCCATGCGGTGAACATCAGTGCACACCAGGGACCCTTCTTCCTCACCAACCAGCCCCAGATAAGTCCCCCTAATGAACTGATGCTCTGAGGAACCAGTGTGGGACCACAGTCAAAGATCATGCAGCAGGGAGGCAGCGTGAGAGGTGTTCATCCTCCGTGTCGCCAGACATGCCTGTACCCAGAAGAGACAGAATCAGATGCAGGGCTTCAAAGGGAGACAGATGCAAGAAGTCCATTCAGATGCCTGCAGCTTCCATCCCATGCCTGTAGCTTCCCATTCAGATGCCTGTAGCTT
>NC_045436.1:4895667-4909835 GCF_002776525.5 Piliocolobus tephrosceles | reverse complement strand
TGCCTGTAGCTTCCCATTCAGATGCCTGTAGCTTCCCATCCCATGCCTTTAGCTTCCCATTTGGATGCTTGTAGCTTTTCATTTCATGCCTGTAGCTTCCCATTCAGATGCCTGTAGTTTCCCATTCTCCAGTTTCTTACCCACCAGTTGTTGCTGAGTGACCCAGACAAATCAACGACTCTCTCTACACTTCTTCTGGGTCCTGGCCTGTCAAGCTTAGGAACCAAGAAAACTCACCTTGCAGTGTCGTCACATGGGTGAACTGAGACAGAAGCACTTTGTAAACAGTAAACTACTGTCACAATGCCACCATTATTGTCATTAGCTAACTGGAGTGTGGGATGTAAAAACAACAGATGCTTTCCACTTCCTTCTGAGATTGCAATCTAGGAAGCACATGCACTATATTCACATAAAAATAGTTTAAAGGCAGCCACATTCCTGAAGAATGGCATCATCCAAGATGTGCTTAATCTAAGTCTAATTTTCCTATAGATAATCACAAGACAGGAAGGGAATATGTTATCAGAGTGCCTATATTCTATATTCATGGTATACTTGCTTCAAAGATGCTTCAAAATGCGTCCTAGTACAGTCTCTTTTATTTTGCAGAGTCTTTCTCCCAAATTAATGGCACGGTGGATCATGGCCAGTGACAGGCCTTCTTCATCTATCACATCTAATGTCACTTCATACTACAGTTGACCCTCAGTATCCAGGGGTTCAACATTCTCAGATTCAACTAACCATGGATGGAAAGTATTCAAAAAGCAAACAAACAAACAAAAAAAAGATGGTTGTGTCTGTACTGAACACGTACAGGCTTTTTCTTGCCATTATTCCCTATGCCAAATAGTATAATGACTATTTACTTAGGATTAATATAAATCCTAAGAAATTCAATATAGAATTAGATAATGTAAGTAATTTAGAGTTGATTTAAAGTATATGGGAAGGGGCTGGGCATGGTGGCTCACGCCTGTAACCCCAGCATTTTGGGAGGCCGAGGTGGGTGGGTCACTTGAGGTCAGGAGTTCGAGATGAGTCTGGTCAACATGGTGAAACCCGTCTCTACTAAAAATACCAAAGAAAAATATCTGGGCGTGGTGGTGTGTACCTGTAATCCCAGCTACTCAGGAGGTTGAGACAGAAAAATTGCTTGAACCTAGGAGGTGAAGGCTACAGTGAACTGAGATCGTGCCATTGCACTCCAGCCTGGGAGACAGAGCTAGAATCTGTCTCAAAAAAAAAAAAAAAAAAAAGTATACAGGAAGATGTAAGTAGGTTCTATGCAAATCTTAGACCATTTTCTATCAGTTAGTTGAGCATCGCAGATGTTGGTATCCTGGGGTAGAAGGTGCTGGGGGTCCTGGAACCATTCCCCTGTCATACTGAATGGAGTATAATAATTTACAGCACGTTTTCAGTGCCACTATCTTATAAAAGCTTATGTGATACTTTCATAGGATATCAAAAATATTAAATTATTAACACAATGAATTTTTTTTAAACTGCACTATAGCCACAAAAATCCCTCAGGAAAACATCTGCTTTGATTCATTGTACGACTCCCCGTCATACTGACCAAGGCCTGTGGAGGTTTCCCTGTGGAGGTTTCTGTTTACCACAACCGTGGCACAGCCACCAGACCAGGGTCCAAACAAGGTGTAAGTTTCACTGGCTGTGCTCTGGATTTGTTATGCCATTCTGGATAAATCATGCAAATTTGGAGGAATTTGGACTATTTCAAATGTTGCCCATTCTGAAATTGAGCAATCTCCAGTAGTATTTTATTGCTGTTTTACATAGCATTATTTAAAACTTGCATAATTCAAATTTGCATGAAACGTGAGTGTATTGTTCAAATGACAGCATGTTAACAGAGAAAACAGCATTCAAATGACCTCCATATCAGTGGAATAAAGGTGGGAACAACCGACTTGCATGTGGCTGGCTAATGGGGGAAGCACTTTTTGAAGGGTGAACATTCTGAATATGTTGAATAAAAATACATTTTGAATACGTTTGTATAGAGAGTTATTTGGAGTGTGCTGAATAGAAGACATATTCTAATTCTATCATATGCCACTTCTTCGGTACCACTGGAAATGGCTCAATTTCAGAATCAATAGTTCTGATTGCTGCATTTTAGAAAGGACTCTGGATCATTTCTTTTTTGCAAAGCTATGCCATTGTCATCGTTGTGTTTCACTCAGAGGCATGATAAACACCCAGGGTGGGGAACGAAGACACCCTCAAAGAGGAAGGAATTCTGCCTGAAATTCCTGAGGGCCCCAGAGTTTGGATCAACTCTGTCAAGCACAGCGCGTGAATTATGCAATATTTTTCAATAACTAAAGGTAACCATTGATATCTGCCTGAAGGAAGCTTGACCTGGGAGTATGATCTTTGGTTGCCAGAGGATACATTAAATCCCTTTTGGTGTTTGTTTGAATAATGGAGTAGACAGTTTAGGTTGCTTAGCTGAACACAGAGCACATTTTTATCCCGAAATGGCAATTAGAAATCCTGGCTTTAAAACAAAGACAGAATTCCTTCTCTGCTTGGATCAGCACACTAATCAGCTAATAAACAAATATTTATTAAGTTCCTGCAATGAAACCTTTGACTCTCCTGTTTAATAACTCTTGACAAATTCTCTAACATCCTGGCAAAGAAAATATTTTCTCTACCAAATCATCTTAAAACATGTTTATTTTTCCATTTCATCTTTGGATGAACTAAAGGTGTTTAATTTTTTTGCCCCATAGAGATGGGTTATTTGATTCTATGTCTCTTTCCAGTTCTAAGTTACACAGCCTTCGGTCAGCAAAACAAATTTATTTTTCCATGTTGAAAAAGATAGACTCATAGGATAAGATCACCTACCTAATGGTTCCCAAATCTGATTTGTGCATTAAAATCACATGGGGAACCTATCGATGTATAATCAAATGCTAGCTAATTTGCCATTAGTCCAAATTTCATTTTGGGGACCACTGGCTTCATTTTACCAGCAGGGAAATTGAAGGTAACACAATTTGTGGCAGAGTTGGCCAGGAGACCCCAAATCTCCTCCCAGCTTGCAGTCCTGTTTTCGTTCTACTGAACCTTCCCTTACATGCAACAACTTCCAGGATTAAAGAGATAAATATCTGTCAGTGAAATTTTAAATGGATTTTTGGACATATCTCTTCTATTTGTTTCCCCTGAATTTCTACTCTCTGTGAGTACCTTGGATATCAAGTTCCTTAATAGCAAGAACCTTTATGAAAAGTGACCAACAGCACAAAATCCTATACTAAGTACGGGTCAGAACAAGCTTCGAAGACCCAGTTTCATCCTTTAGGAGCTTATGTACTCAGCATTTACTGAAGGCTCACTCTGTGCATACTCTCTGCTAGGGTCTCTGGGGATATAAGAATTTTAAACAGATGTGTTTCAAAGGAATGTGCAGTCTCATCGAACAGAGAGGACCCAAACATACAAAAAGGTAACCAGTGTGTGCAATAATAACTCTTGTCTCTGGGTGTTTTAGTTAAAGTAGCTGCTGTAACCCAAAAACTCCCAATTGTATAGTATAAATTCCTGATGGGTGGGTAGTTTTCCTCCAGGTGGTGACTCAGGGCTCCAGTCTCTTTTGGAGCTCTCCCATCTTCAACACGTGGTTCCCCGGTCCATTTTGGTTTTTTGAATCAAGTTGATAGAAGGGACACAGCAGTGGGGAATCGCCTTCTTTGGGAGGTGAATCATCTTCTTTCTTTTCTTTCACGCTATTGGCACTATTTCACACTTAACTGCAAAGGAGGTGAGAGTGCAATGTGCTGTCCTCCTAGAAGAGAAAACGGAAATAGAAGAGAAACTAGTTACCCCACAAGGAACTTTGGTGTTCTTATCAGAAGAAGAGATCCTTGTGAATGCTCTAACATTCTCTTCTAGGTGGGGCTTCCCTTGGGCCCCAGACAACCCCATTTGGAGATCATTGCGGGCGAAAGGAAATCACTCTGGAGATCATTCGAGGTTAAAGGAAAGAATTGTGCAAAGAAGAGGAAGGGGTGTCAAACAGTAGGCACAGCAAGCCTGAGGCCAGTGTTCAACTGGAATGACAGGTGATGTGGAGAAGTGGGACCAAGGATATATATAGATATTTGTTGGTGTTGGCTTGTGGTGGCCTTGAATACCAGCCTAAGAAGTTTTACCAACATTTTAGGATAAAACCAAAACTCATTTAGACTTTATAAAGTTAGGCAAGGGCTTTTTAAGACCCAGCCCTAGTTTGCTGTTCTCTGGGCACTGTTCAGTTCCTAGTGTTGACTCCCAGCTTCTCAGAAGACAGCAGCAATGAAGCTGGCAGCTGGCACGTGTCTCTGTCCTCTCTGGCCACCCCAGGAGATTGTGTCTGCACACGGCTGTTGCTGGACTCTGGGTGAGTTTTCAATTATTGGTTCACAGTGTTTTAAGATGGTTAGAGTCCATTAAGCAAGAGTGCTTGGTTCATGGTCCTCTCCTTGCTGAATCAGCTCTAAGGTGACCCTCTGTTTGGGATCCCCCTTAACCACCAGGAAGCTCCCAGCTGAGTTTCCCATCCAACCTTGGTAACTCTGCAAAGTCTCACAGCAGGTGTTCTGCACACTAATTTCCCCCGGCCTCCTTTTCTTCTACTTTTCTTTTCTTCTGGTTTGTTTTTAACATCTTATTACAGTATACAATTTGATAAACCAATACTTATAAATGTGATAAATAAAAGCAAACAAATGCTAGTAAACCATCTTGAAGCCTGTTCTTGTGAAATACAATATGCATAAGTAAATACATAAAAATAAGTGATATTGCTATTGAATCCAAAGAGAACACAGTAACTTGTCCAGCCTGTCTGCCCATGATGTTTTTTAACCCAAGTGAACCAGTAGCTGAGTGAGAACATCAGGTTCTCTTCCCGTACTGTGTGGTGACTGCCTTCCTATGCATCCCCAGGCCATGGAACCACAAGGGACAGAGGTCTTAAATGGGTTCCCCTTTGTGGCCAGGCAATAGGACCTAGCCTTACCAACAGAAGTACCATCAACACACATAAAAACGAATGTCTTCTCTTTTGCAGGATGGGGAGGGGCGGAGAGAGGATCATTCACAAAACAGATTAAGCACGGAAAAGCCTGTTTTGAAAAATAGGGTCGGCCGGGCGCGGTGGCTCAAGCCTGTAATCCCAGCACTTTGGGAGGCCGAGACGGGCAGATCACGAGGTCAGGAGATCGAGACCATCTTGGCTAACACGGTGAAACCCCGTCTCTACTAAAATACAAAAAACTAGCCGGGCGAGATGGCGGGCGCCTGCAGTCCCAGCTACTCGGGAGGCTGAGGCAGGAGAATGGCGTGAACCCGGGAGACGGAGCTTGCAGTGAGCTGAGATCCGGCCACTGCACTCCAGCCTGGGTGACAGAGCGAGACTCCGTCTCAAAAAAAAAAAAAAAAAAAAAAGAAAAATAGGGTCATAGTAGGGAAGTTCTTTCCCGCAAGCATGTGCACAGCCACTCTTGCTGACAAGATTCCACCCTTTCCTTCCTGAGACTAGGTCATGCAGAGAATTTAGTGGGTAGATATTTTTTGAGGATTCTTTTTGGCTCTTTCACGGGCCTCTCATGGTCCTGACATGGGTGACCACCCAGAGATGAATGTAAGATGACACAGGATTCTCTGGTCAGATGGAAAGTGCTGGATATACGCATGCATGCCTACTGGCTTCCACATGTATAGTGCTTTTTTTCTGATTATGCAAATAATGTACCCTTACTGTAAAAAAATTATGAAAAATTTAGAAAAGACAAAAACTATTCCTCACCCCATCTTCCAGAGACAAACTATACTTAACACATCTCTTTCCTGCTTTTATATATGTACATATATCTCACCACAATGCACTCTGTATTACTGAGATGTATTAAGACGTATTACAAATGTATAACATTATATATGTCTTTTGTCATCTGCTCTGTTTGTATTCAATTTTATATCATGAAATTTTTGCCCATCTCACTGAAAAATCTTGAAGGACGTTACTGGTGAAATGGACTGTGATTTCCCCAGCCATTGCACGTTGCTGACCATTTCAGTTGTTTCCAGTTTTAAGTGCAGCAGGAGAGAGCGTGTCAGTAGCTAAGCTTCTGCAACACACCTGAAGGAAGTATGTTCCCGGGTGCCCTGCTCTGATCCCCTTGGGGAAACGCTGAGGGTGGATTTGATTTCAAATACTGTAAATCAGGCCAGGCATGGTGGCTCACGCCTGTAATCCCAACACTTTGGGAGGCTGAGGCTGGTGGATCACCTGAGGTCAGGAGTTTGAGACCAGCCTGACCAACATGGCGAAACCCGTCTCTACTAAAAATATATAAATTACCCAGGCACAATGGAGTGCCTCTGTAGTCCCAGCTACTCGAGAGGCTGAGGCATGAGAATTGCTTAAACCCTGTGAGGTGGAGGTTGCAGTGAGCCGAGATCATGCCTCTGCACTCCAGCCTGAGCAACAGAGCAAGATCCTTACTCCAAAAAAAAAGCCAGTGCCATAGTATGGGTTTCTGTGTACATATGGCAGTGAGCCCATTCATTGACTGTCAGGTAGCATCTACATATAATGGAATACTATTCAACCTTTAAAAGGAATGCCATTTGGATATATTCTACACCATGAATGAACCTTGAAAACATGCGAAGCGAAATAAGCCGAATGCAAAAGGAAAACCATTATATGATTCCCTTTTTCTGAGATACCTAGTCAAATTCAAAGAGATAGAAAGTAGAGCAGAGGTCGCCAGGGGCTGCGGGGCTTGAGGGGAAAGGGGAATATTGCTTAATGGGTACAGAGTTTGTGTTTGGAATGATGAAAAAGTTCTGGAACTCAGTGGGGCGATGGTTACACAATATCGTGAATGTGCTTACTGCCACTGAATTGTACACTTGAAAATGGTTAAAATGGTAACTCTTATGTACATCTTACTGCAATTTTTAGAAACCCAAAATAAGGCAGGATTACAACACAGGAGGGTAAATACTGAGGTTCTGCCTAAAGGCTTGGTCCTCCTAGTGGCCCCAGATGACCTCATCCCCCTCGAGGGGGACTCCCGGGGACTTTCCCACCCTTCTGAACCCGGCCTTCTCATTCTCTGATTTTCATCCAGGCTCCCCCATTCCAGCACAGCCTCCATTTCCTCAGGTGTCTGGTAAGTTCACCCCCATCCTCTGAAGAGCTCCACCCCTTCTCACAGGGCAAGCCCACTCCTCAGTTCTTCTTCCCTTCCAGGGCCTCCATTCTTATCCCGAGTTTCCAGCTTCGGCCAGGCGCCCAGGGGTGCTTGCTGTGGCCCGATCCAAAGGCCTCGGTGGGAGGAAACAACGCGGCTCTCTGGGGACCAGGGTGGGCGGTATCCCCTCGTCGCGTTTCCTCTTCACTCTCTACCGGGAGGGCCGCAGGCCGCCTGGGTTTGTCACTAACTGACCTGCTCAAACACATCTCCCAAAGACAAATGTCGGTTGTGTCTCCGGAGACACTAGAGTATCAGTCCACACCGGGGGCTTCCTCCACCAGCCAGACACCTGCTCTGCTCTTGACGTCAGCGGGTTCCCA
Source organism: Piliocolobus tephrosceles (assembly GCF_002776525.5). NCBI lineage: Eukaryota > Metazoa > Chordata > Mammalia > Primates > Cercopithecidae > Piliocolobus > Piliocolobus tephrosceles. The sequence continues at coordinate 4,902,220 of NC_045436.1, read as the reverse complement.
TCCCTGGGGACAGGAACTTTCAGATTCTGATGTTCTCCTCCTGAGGCTGCTGGAATCACAGAAGGACTCCATTCCCCTTTAATGCCGGCTTTCCCATCCCCTGCATGTGGTCTCAAGACCTCGGAGCCCTTTCCTACAACGGGTGGGAGAGTGAGGTGGGGGGGCGGTGACAGTTTCTTCTGTCATATAAACATAAAAACTTCAGCAACAGTGTCTGATTGTGTCAAAGCTGAGACCCAGATATGCTGGAATGTGGAGACAGAGACAATCTGGTGTGGGGGAGGTTAAGGGACATCAGACCAGCTGTTGAGCCACACGCTTCATCTGCCAAAAGCTCCATGGGGAAAAACTGGAATCCTGTCAGAAGCTTGCACATGTTCTGACACATGCAGGTATGTCTTATTGACTTAGCAGGCCATGACAGAGGCAGGGATTGAGTACGAGGTTCGCGAATGTCTAACTCCCCACAGGCGAAGAAGGAAGAAGGCGGAAGGAGCCGCACTCACAGCAGGACGGCCCCGGGCCCCGGGTGTCTGGAAAGCTGTGGGTGATGTGCCCTGGCTCGCCCCCATGGTGGAGCCCAGCACTCCAGGATGGAGAATACTTGTAAAGAATTAAATTAGAATGATGTGCCTGGGAGGTGGAGTCAGTAGCATCAGGAGCCTGCTAAAAGGGCGAGGGCAGAGTAGTGAGAAGTTTCTATACAGGCTGGAGATCCCTGGAAGCCAGTGGCAGTGGAGTGAGAGAGGAGAGACCAGACACCTCAAAAGCCAGGGGCCGTCACTGGTGGCTGGACTAGGTGAGCAGCTCAGTGTTGGGGAGGCAGGTGGCCTCCGTGGGAGCAGCCGAGGGCAGCAGGATGACCAGAGCTGCAGGAAGCAGCTGGGTTATTTGCAGACAGCTCCCACCTGGGCTGCATCCATCACCCACACACTGTCTTATCCTCAGAGACGCAGGCCAAAAAAGATTGCTTCTTTTCAGTGGCTACGTTTTGAATCAGGTGATGCTTGATAAAAATGAAACATCCTGCTCTTCATCACCTGACCTGCCTTTTCACCTACCCAAACAAAAGCAAAAATAAAACAAGACAATAATAGCAATGAGCAATGGGTCATGGGACAAGCCACAAATGCAGTTGACACAGCCTGGGTACATCATGCACAGCAGGGTCCGCTCTGTTCCACCATCAAATCCTACAAGAAGGGAGGCCTCAGTCTCCGCCTAGCCACTCCTGTCACCCCAGATCACCGCAGCCTGAATGCTGCCTTCACCATCTCAGCCCAAGACACTGTGTTCTTGACATTTTAATCATTGGCATCATGTCATTTATTTGGCAATCGAAAGCAATGTTCCTGCTCCTGTGTGGGTTTGAACAAACAGCCCAAGGGGAGAAATAATGAATTCTTAAAGGAGAAAAAGACTGTTTCTCATCTCAAGCACCTGGAAGACTGAGGCGGGAGGATTGCTTGAGGTCAGGAGTCCGAAGCTGCAGTGAGCTATGTTCACAGCCCTGCACTCCAGCCTGGGTGGCACAGTAAGACCCTGTCTCAAAAAACAAACAAACAAACAAACAGTTCCTGTAAGCAATGAGACACATAAGGAGTAATCCAGCACACAGGGCCTTAGCACACACCCCAGCCCGCACACTCCGCAACCTTCTGCTCTTACCTCAGCGTCATAAGATGTGGCTTGAGCAGCTCCTGCCCAGACAGATAAAAAGCAGGTGTAACATAGTGACCCCCAAGGGACCCAAGGGCGCCCATGGTTTGCGAGAGAGGAAAGAACACAGAGAGCCTGCACTTTCCCGGAATTGCATTGCCCAGCAGCCAAGCTGTGGCTTCCCTGGCACGTGTAGCTGGCACGGGCTCCGCCCACAAGCAGGCCTGGCCGAGCAGAAGGCAGCTTCCAGGAACTCCAGGGTGCAGTTATTGTGTTGATCCAACAGGTGCCCAGGCCAACACCAACGTGGGGCCTGAAGCTGCCTGCCCACTTCTCTCCAAACTCTCAACCCTGACTGACAGCCACACTCACAGCAGGATGGGCCAAAGGGTCATGGGACAAGCCACAGGTGCAGCTGACACAGCCTGGGTACATCATGCACAGCAGGGTCTGCTCTGTTCCACCATCAAATAACCCTGCCTCCTAATTGGGCTTAAGAGCCGGCAGGACGCACCTGTGCTTCAGCAGTGCAGCTCCCGTAATGGCTGGATTGCCACATGCTGGGATCTCAGTACAGCCGCCCAGATGTCCTAAACATGTTTGAGTTGCCTTTCTAGAGAAGGTACAGACCGTGGTTATAGTAACAGGAAAAGTATGAAACGGGGGAAAGTACCAGGATGTCCCCTTGTGGACTGTCACTACTGGCCGTCACTACAGAACTTTTATTCATTGTTTCATTGTTTTTAAAACATGTGTATATGCAAGGCCTTGTACCTTTCTGCTATGGGTCCCTCATCGTTGACCTGGGACCACAGACTTCGGGTAGACAGCGCACTGTCATGCTGCATTAGGGCATAGCTGAGGCATGGTGGCTTATTGTTTGGGCTGAGGACAAATGCAGCTTTCAGTGGACTCTCTTCCAGTGCCATTTTGGGTAGGGAGGATGTAGAAGTGTGCCCAGAAAGGCTGAAGATGTGATTTTTTTGTTTTTGTTTTTGAGACGGATCTTGCTCTGTCGCCCAAACTGGAGTGTAGTGGTGCGGTCTCGGCTCACTACACCCTCCTCCCCCGGGGTCAAGTGATCCACCTACCTCAGCCTCCCAAAGTGCTGGGATTACAGGCGTGAGCCACTGTGCCTGGCCCAAAGAGGTTTTTTAAAGAGAAACAGAGGGAAGAGCAGCTGCCATAGGGAATGGAAATGTGGGAGAAGAGAGGCTATTTAAGAGGATTTTTTTTTTTTTTTTTTTGAGACAGATTTTCACTCTGTCGCCCAGGCTGGAGTGCAGTGGTGCAATCTCAGTTCACTGCAGCCTCTGCCTCCTGGGTTCAAGTGATTCTCCTGCCTCAGCCTCCTGAGTAGCTGGGATTACAGACGCCAGCCACCACGCCTGGCTAATTTGTGTATTTTTAGTAGAGATGGGGTTTCACCATGTTGGTCAGGCTGGTCTCGAACTGATCTGCCCTCAGATGATCTGCCCACCTTGGCCTCCCAAAGTGCTGGGATTACAGACGTGAGCCACTGCCCCCGACCCGATGATTTTTTTTTTTTTTTTTTTTTTTTTGAGACAGAGTCTGGCTCTGTCACCCAGGCTGAAGTGCAGTGGTGCGATCTCAGCTCACTGCAACATTCACCTCCTGAGGTCAAGTGATTCTCCCGCCTCAGCCTCCCAAATAGCTGGGACTACAGGCGCTGCCACCATGCCTGGCTAATTTTTGTATTTTTAGTAGAGACAGGGTTTCACCATGTTGGTCAGGATGGTCTCGAACTCCTGACCTCCAGTAATCTGCAGCCTCAGCCTCCCAAAGTGCTGGGATTCCAGGCGTGAGCCCCTGCGCCTGGCCCACTTAAGAGGATTTTGAAGGGGCTTTGGTGATTCCCTGTTCCATGTGCCCAAGAAATCACCATCAAAAATCGATGTATGTTTTGTCGTAACAAGGAGATACACAAAGGAATAGCGAAGACCTCTGCCTCGGGAGTCAGCAAAGACTTCATTCAAGAACTGATCTTGAAGGATGGGTGAGAATTTTCTAGAATGAAAAAGATAGATAGGTTAGTGTGTCTCAAAAGCACGCCCAGGACAGATGCTGGTGGTTCCATTCCCAGTGGTCTGAAGGAACATGAGAAAAATAAAGGCCTGGTAGGAAGCTTTCCAAAAAGCTAAATTTATTTGATTGAAAAGAACTTAGGTTTGGAAGGATGTACTTTCTACTTTTGGAGTGTTGCTATTTTTCTTTCTCCTATGAAATCAAGCTGAAAATAGATGATACCATCTATATTATCATTTACATTCTCTCTTTCTTAGCCTAATAAAAACATCACGTTTCCCATATTTTTTAAAAAAGGTACTGACCTTTGAAATGCAAAGGTCTGAGGGCTACCATGGCACACTCTAGGCCAAGGTGCTGGATGGTGCAGGCTGCCCCCCATGGTGTATGTGGAGCACTGGGAGGAAGCCAGGGTATGTGGAAGATGGGACAGAGCAGTGGTTTAGGGTCAGATGGAGGATGGTCTTTCATAGGGACCTTGGACTTCATTCTTTAGGGATGATTAGGGGTTTATAAATGAAGGAGAGAGCGGATTATATTTTACTGGAACCCAGGAAGATTCACTTTGGTTCCAGTAAAGTAGTGGGCTGGAGAAGAAAGAGAAGAGACAAAAAGATCAAGACCATTTATGCAAATAAGATAGGTAGTGATAGAGGTGAGATGTGAATCATCTGTTAGAAGGAAGAAAAGAGTATGAGACACTTTTTAACTTAAAATGAATAAATCGCTATTCATGATTCTCCACTTCTATTACCAGAGGATGTAATAATGGGTTTTGGAAAATAGCACTTGTAACCATCAAGCACTGCCATTGCCATTGTCACGTTTGTCTTTCACAGTCGTTTTATATGAAGGAAGAACAGGTATTGTTATCCTCATTTGGCTATTGAGAAAACGAAGGTATGGCAAGGCCTGCAGTTCCCTAAAATCACTGAGTGTTAGCGGCAGGGCTCAGTCTAGAACTTTGTCTACCATCGCCACCTCTGGCATCAGCCTACACAGTCACTTGTGAACAGGCCCTCTTAGAACAGGACATTTCAGCAGCTGCTGGTCTCTGAAAGTGCCAGAGACCCTCAGCGCAGGGAGGCAAGGTGGGAGAGAGGTTGCAGAAAGCACTGCAGACGCACCTGGAAATGCTTACCGACCCACGCGTGCTCACGGCCCCAGCAGAGGCAGGACTGCGGATACCAATCCAGGAGTGTGAAGAGAAGCATCCGCTGGGGCCTTTGCTGCACTCGGTTTTTCTCACCTGCAACTCGTCAAACAGCATTCTGTTTTTGTCTTTTTCGCTATTTTCATCGGGATTTGGAAGGAGCTATAGCTTATAAACACAAAATGGCAAAACAAAAAAATTTTTAAAAGAATTTGGAAGGGGCTGGATTTAGGTCTGCTGGGTTGTTTCTCAGGTTGCTAACTTTGGGGTGACTTATTTTGAAAGTCACTTTACTGGGGCTATTCCCAATACGTGCATTCACCTTTGCAGACTAGCATGAAAACATATATAATATTTGGAAAATATGCATACACTTAAGCAATGATTTTTAAATGTACACTTGGGAAACTTGTATAAAATCTGAGAAATGAATAAAACATCAAGGAGGCAGAATATTATAGTAGTTTGGAGTAGGGCTGCCGGGGCATGGGTTTAAACCCTGGATTTATCATCTTCTAGTTGGATGACTATGGAAAGATACCTCCCTCCAGCTTCCAAATACATTTATCTATGTTATAATTCCATTAGGTGGTTATATGATGTACAAGTAGCTTACCTGGGAAACAGACTGAATGGAGATTAGCATGCAAGATTTTTATTGGGGGTGCTTTTGGGATCAACTCCTTGTGGTGGAGGGCAAAGAAGCAAATTTGGACAGAGGGAGAAACTGGGTTGCAATTTAGTCTCATCAAAGGCCTCAGCTAACCCCATGAGAAGCTCTGAGCTAGTAGAATCTTTCAGAGTCACCCTGAGTTGCGGTAAGGGGACCCTATCTTAAAATTCCCATGTGGATCAGTCTTTGGATACAAGCTGCCTCTGGGAAGGCAGTAAGTCTCAGGCATAGTGGCTTCCTTTAGCCCAGAGCAACTCCTGAGGAGGACTGAGACTTGAGGGCTACTTGCAGGCAGCATGCCCAGCAGCTGGGGGAATAAGTCCTTCATTCAGAAATGAAAAACTGGGCAATGCAACCTGGCTTCCACTACAGTGAGACAATCTACACAGCAGTCCACACACCATTTCACACATGCATGGAAGAATAGTAGAATTGATTGACGCATGATAACTTTCAAGTATTAAGGTCATTTCCTTACTTTCAAAGCACAAACAAAAATAATGCATAATCAGAGAATAATGGAATCATACAAGCTGGGAGCCATTTTAGGATTTATCTCCTCCAATTGCTTTATTTAAAGATGAAGAACAGAAAAATCTAATGACTTGCCCTAGGTCATGGCAGAGTCTAGATTTAAATTTAGGCCACTGGGCTTCAAGTTCAGTGACCCCTCCACCATATTACAACAAAACACATTGTAGGCCAGGTACGGTGGCTCACGCCTGTAATCCCAGCCCTTTGGAAGGCCAAGGTGGGCAGATCACTTGAGGTCGGGAGTTCGAGACCAGCCTGACCAACGTGGAGAAACCCCATCTCTACTAAAAATACAAAATTAGCCAGGTGTGGTGGCGCATGCCTGTAATGACAGCTACTTGGGAGGCTGAGGCAGGAGAATTGTTTGAACCCAGGAGGTGGGGGTTGCAATGAGCCAAGATCATATCATTGTACTCCAGCCTAGGCAACAAGAGCAAAACTCTGTCTCAAGAAAGAGAGAGAGAGAGAGAGAGAGAGAGAGAGAGAGA